>NW_024610069.1:0-124999 GCF_016920785.2 Ixodes scapularis | reverse complement strand
GGAGGCATCCCACGCATTCAATTTAAAATGAACAACGTTATATGCTTGAAATCCAAGTTCACGCCAATTTTTCAGTTCCAGAGGTAATAGAAAGTATTCAGTGAAAGATGGAGCATTGTATCGAGCATTCGCACTGCTCTAATTATCTTTCTATTTTACCGCGTAGACCGGATACGTTTCGGAATTTTCCTTTTAGCTGGAGCTCGCTCGGACACGTCACGCAGAAACTGTGCTTCGTGCGAGATTCGGAAATGCAATTTGTATGCGTGAAAGTATGCGGGGCCTGGAAAGGCTTTGGAGGTTGCTTAGAACAGACTCAGTCAGCCCACGGCATTTCTTCGTAACGGATTACAGAGCGCAGATAGCTGGAATTATTCAGTTAACCCACTTACCACGGAGCCGCGTTTTCTCTATAGGATTGATATAGGCAACGGGTGCACGCGTTATTTTAGCCGCGTCTACCAAGAATCAGGACTTTCCGTCCCATATTCCTGCGCAGCGACAAGTGACGCGGCATGCGAACTGTTTGTTTCACGGAAGGGAAATGCTGGTTGATTACTGGGAGACTACCATCGAAAACATCCTTCACGCTGTCTCGTTTCTTAGAAATATCTTTACCCAAATAGCACAGCGCTACCCGAAAGCTGATTAGACCGAACCAAGAGATAAACGGCTTTTGTCTCAAGGTTCTTTTTCGTTTCTCTTGCACCGCTTGCAAGCAACCCTGCGACACTATATGCACCAGACATCTAGGTATTACGTCTATAGTCTGTTGTAACTTTAAAAAGATCACTATAAGTGCTTCTTGAAAAAAAAATTGTGTTATATTGCCTAATTAGCATCAGTTAACAACTAACTAGTTCCAGAATACAATACGACCTATTGATTTCACGGCAACAAAAAAACATGCGAACTCTTTGTTCTTGCATTCTATACCTTTTTTTTTCTGGACCAACGAACATTAGAAACGTTATAATTATACCTAGTATCGGGCATGTTGTGCCACTCTATTTTGACAACGACGCAGACTGTTCATGGTGCAAAAGGCCTAATACTGAAATTTCGCTTCGAAACAAGCGAACTATATTTTTCCTCGCCTATCTCCGGAGCCTGAGTGATGTGTCGGCTCCACTGCGTCAGTTGGATGGATGGATAGATGGATGTAGATCGTATACTTTATAACGGGCGGTAGCTTACGCCAACTAGCAGCGGTGAGCCGTTGCGCATCGTAACGTCGGCGAGCGCACGCGCCTGATCGCGTTGGTCGACGCTGGTTGCGAACCAAGGTCTACTCCAGCGTCATGTGCAGCGCAATGTTACGCAGCGTAACCCAGCGCGTCGGCTACACCGTGGCATTGGCGTAGCTCACGACGAAGTAGGGCATGCAGTATTCGCGTCGTTGACGAGTACAAACCGGCGACCACCGACGACGGTGGCTTCCCAAATTAGCAGACGCTCCTTTCTGCGATCTGAACCTGCCGTTCTTCCCGTATGTCGTGTGCTGTTTTTGTGTTCGTGTGCATATTTAACGTTCGTGCGCTCGCCTGGGCGAGGGTGTGCGAGGACGTGGACTGCTTCGCGGATGCTCTACCCCCGAGACGAGGCCCAACAAGCCGGTAAAACTAGGAAGCTGGAAGACACTACAAAGGTAGAGTTAAATAGAATTAAGAATAACGTAATGTGTGTGCTGTATATCATGATATGCTAGTCGTACGCACCCGTTGTGTTCCTGATCGAAACAACCATCTCCATCGAACGTACAAGAACCGCGAACCCAATGAAACATCCGCTATTTAGCCGGTCAGACATTTTCCACTGGGGTGTCTTAGTGTGTAAACGATAGTAATGGTAGGCCATGAAAATGGAAACGAATCCTATATTGTTTATATGGGCTGCGTGAAGCGAGCCAGAATTTCGTATGCGTTCTTTGAGTACTTTAGGCATCGTACGCTGCGTTCTATGACAGTTTCTTAGTGAACGTGAAAGGCTAACTATGATGATAGCACACAGGCCATCTGTCAGAAAGAGGCCGCTGTGGAATATTGGGCGGATCGCTTCTATTAAAGTATTCCGGCAGATTCATCGGAGTATAATTCGCACGACTCCGGCGAACCTGCCTCGTGGCTAGTTTTCATAAACGCTATATTGTGTTTTTTTTTACGTCGACATTTGTGTGACGTTTCGGAGAAAATAAACGCTGGTGTGCACTCGTTATCCCAAAAATTTTGTTGTTTTCGAAATGCTAAACACTGCTCCAAATCAGTGCTTCGAAGCGTGACCACACGACACGGACGAACCACACTTACCGGTGGAATGTTTGGTACCGACCAGGAAATCGAAATGCGCAGCGCTGGATGACGCGCTTGCCACGTCGTTTTGCGCTACCACGCGTTGCGTTCGTCGACGTTGGAGTATATAACAGCCTTGTCCGCCGAATGATTTCTACTTCTAACGGCGTCAGATTGTGAATGTCCATCACGTGCACGCACCATAAAAATAGTTGCTGAAACGTAGTTCGTCCGAGGCAGCGGCAGCTTAGGACTACTTGGATTACGGAAACAATCCGCTGATTCGTCCGCGCGCACACACCTTCGTCGACCACTTCACTCCGGAAATTCGCCTTGAGAAATGTGTGTCCGCGTCCTTTGAACGTTTTTAACAGGCCACGCACGACTGTAATTTCTGTAATTTCTGGATGCTCAGAGCGCATAGATCGCGTTACCACCCATAAAATGACCATATCAAATATCACTTAAGTGCACCTTTAAGACAACATTGACTCCGTCCCCAAATTTAAGAAAGAGAAATGGCGTCACGACGGAATACTTCCTAGATAACCTAGCTGTAGTGCTGGAATCTAGCGGAACCTAGGGGAAGGCCGTGCATGGGATGAACATGAGTGCTGCGTTCAGGTTGGAACCGTGTTCTCACTGATTGAGTCCCAGCCAAATGCTGACTAACAACAGCGCCCAAATATTACCCCATCCTGACCTATTGTGGATTAGATAGTAAATTTAACCCCACGGCCTTGTTGTAGAGGAGTTGCGCTTCGCCACTCAGCACGAACGCACCGTTTTCTTGACTTGTTCATCTGGATAGCTGAACCATTTAGACGAAACAAAAGGTAAAAACATGAAGAAGATACGGCTTGTTTCTTACCTGTATGTTTTGAAAATTATTCGGTTGTCCACAATGAGAAGTATAAGTCATCTATACTTCAAATAATGCACGTAACGCTTTCCTGACGTCACAGAATAAGAGCATCTGTCGGTGCATTTTTGTTTAGAGATTGGCACCTGCGAGGACGGACTTCCATACCATGTCCAATGCGCCTTCACGCATTTGGCATTAAACCAAGTTCTGTATTGGTGTGGCGCAGCTCCTCTGAAAGTTCTCATGTTGCAACAGTGTATAGCTCCTTCAAATAGTAAAACTGGCGGATAGTAGGCGTGCACCGGTTCAGTCACTCCAACAAGAAGCGGAATGGTCGTTCGGGCACTTAATTATGATTCTTATAGTGACCTAAGTCACTAACAACTTTAGAAACGCGGGGCGTGGTGAGTCCCAAGCATTTTCTTTTCGGTCCTTGGCGACTCTGATTGGCGCTCTAACCAATAAGCATTTCGAAGGAAGAGCGAAGAGAGAAGCGTCAACATAATTAGCCACGCCATTTGTTTCTTAAGCTGTCAATTAATAGCGGGGATATCTATCTATCTATCATTCTCTCTCTCTCTCTCTCTATATATATATATATATATATGAAAAGGTCGCAATAAACACGGAGTTAGAGACGGCAGGAGAACGCGGCAAGTGCTGGACTCTGACATCGACTGTCCCGAGAGAAAGAAAGAGGGCGACAGAAGAGCGGAGAAAGAAAGCAGGCGAAAGGTTAGGGGCGTTCGAAAAGTCGCGACCATCGAATACTAGTCAACGTGACTTTTCTTTTTTTTTTTACAATCTGGGATTTTGGTGTGTTTTCCACCCCCCAAAATAAGCTAGAAAAACAGAAAAAACAACAACAACAAAGTAAATAAGTCGCCAATGATGTTTTGCTCCTTCTCTGTGCTAATTAATTAAGAACTTGCCAAAGGTATGGGCGTATTGGGACCACCAACTGGAACCGGCGCTACGCCCTGCTGTTCCCATTTTTCCCTCTACAGTCTAGACTATTACATGAACTCCATGGGGCGAAAGCCGCGGCGTCGCTGCCACCGTCATATCCTAACACGGCTATTGCACTTAGTATCGTGAATAACCCAATCCATCGAATATTTGCATCAGATACGCAAACGAGAAAATCTGGCGTACGAACAGTGAAAACGGCAGATACATTCTTTTTATAAGCCCTCCCTCATCTTATTGCATTGCTAATGATGTCGCAGCATCGTCCGATAAATAACCGATAGGAATCTAAAACAAGCACGGAATAGCCTTGTTTTTCACGTAGACATTCGTTTCCGCTGGGAATATTCGAGCTATCGTTTTTCACTAAATTTTATTTTCACATATAAATGTTTGTTATGCCGCACTTTATTGCCGTATCAAAGGGGCCCCTTTGCGGAAGTTTGTATACATTAGGATTACCATTAGAATACTATTAATAAAAACATGAAAGACGTTTAAAATTGTCTGTAATGCCGAATTAGAGCGTAGCTCTTTAGAATGAGAAGGGGAGGGTACGGAGGGAAGGGTCACGTGTGACGTCAGACGTGACGTGACGTCTGACGTCACAAGGGCAAAATTTCCCCGCTAAATTTAGCGGGAAAATTTTCCCGCTAAATTTTGCAAACAAATGTTTCTGCTTAATTTAGTGGACAAATTTTCCACTAAATTAATCAGTCAAATGTTTTTGCTAAATTTAGCGGGTAAATGTTCCTACTAAAAGTAGTGAGAAAATTTTACGCTAAATTTATCAATGTATAAGAAAGATTTCTTCGCTAAATTTGGCGAGAAAATTTCCCCTCAAAATTTCGCAGAAAATGCTCCCCATTAAATTTATCGGAAACATTTTTTCCAAAATTTAGCGGGAAACTTTTGCCCTCCTGACATCACCCGTGAGTCGCGTGTGCCGTCATTATGAAAAACGACTGGCGACGGTGACGGCGGCGCCGCTCGAGCCGGAATCGGGCGCCTGAGAGCTGCGCTCTTACACTAAAATGGCTTGCGTCTCCTGAAAGACCATCAAAGCCAGAAAAGGAAACGCATAGCTGGTGGCATGTACTATTGTATTTAAAAGAAAGTGTTTATCCACTTTTCATGACCAAGGGCAAGTTCAATGCTCTCCTGATCTTGAAACCCTGAGTTGAATGACTGAGGACTACCGCTTTAGGTCTCCAGGACTTTGTCGAACTGTTGCCTGCTGAATGCGACTTTGCTCCAGCCAAAGCCGCTACTAAAAAGGAGTAACAAAGGTTTCAGGGCGTAAATTAGAGTACTGAAGGACACAATTAAAAGAAAGCAATTGTTATCTGTCCGCTTGAGAAATAACTTAACGATTTCAAAGAAGGATGTCGTCGACCAAGCGTATAAATTTAAGGTATATGTCCTCCACCACAAAGAACGACTCAGACGTGGTTCTCCGTGATGTAGCGTCAAATATTCGTCTCGCGCAGTGTTTGCGTCTGACGTTATCTCCGTTCATTATCCATCCAAAAGAAGGAATAAAAACGTGACATTGACCCAATAATCCGTGTCCGTTTTTTATGAGTTGGTTTTAAACAGCCATTAATGTTTTTTTTGTTTGTTTTTTTGGTGATGGAAACGCTCATTTTAACGGTACTCTGCACAAGCTGTTCTTCAAATTTTAAAGTTCTTCCCTCAGAGAGCATATTCGGGTAAGGAGTAACAGAAAAAAAAAAGAAACACTCCAAGTTTGTCTAAAAAAAGTAAATAAAAACCGGTGTAAGCAAAGAAAAAAAAAACAAAAAAACATCGAGGGCTGAGTGTGTTAGCGGAATAACTCATTCAGGAAATTGCAAATGGCGTTTAAACTGTGAGAGGTCAGGTTTTTGCAGTGTAGAAATTTTTCAGCCTTCGAAAACTTGCAAAACAAACCAAAATAAAAAAAAAAATTAAATGTCCGCATGCCGCAGTTTGAAGAAAAAAAAAACTGAGATCACATTCCTCTAATGATTTTAAATGCGATGTGTCATATATAGGCTTCCAATTGTATAAAAATTGACGTTCTAAAATTTATGCTGGTCCTACACACTCTGAAAGACTAAAGCATATTTTTTTTAAACAAATTAAGCTTGGTGCAATTTTGGCTTTGATCCATCATCCATGGCTTATTTCTCGCATTGATCTACTTTTTTTCTGCCGTTAATATTTTCCTGTTGAACTTGACAATTTTATCTGCAGCAGCGGAACACGGGTGATTAGATCATTATCGCGTTCCGCCACTGCTAGCTTTGCGCCTGCTTCACGAGTGGTAACTTTGGCGCGCCCCCGAGTTTCCCACGAACTTCAAGTCGTTCTAAAAAGTGTTGATTTGGTAGTTTCTGAAAACGCTCAGTAAGTTTTAAATGGAACCGTATATTGATATTCACTAATTAAAAAGTTATTTGACAAGTTTTAATTAATTAGCGGACTTCTCGCAAAGATTAGCCACCCAAATAACATCCCACTGGCCGTATAGCTCACCTGCACAAACCATATTAGTGCATCTTTTACGCATTCTTTGTAATAAATTTGTTCGAATTAAAATGAAACACCCGGTATATGTTCATAAAAGAAAATGTGACAGTGCTATTGGGAGAACCTACAAGCCGAATATTTTATCACAAGTATGTGTCGTTGCTACCATTGGAACAGCCAATTATACTGCCCTAGAATCATGTTACAACAACTCTATTTTTTTGTTGTCAGTAAATAATAGAGTTCTTGACTACTCTTCCGTCGGTGCGTATTGCTTTTGTTGATTTGGTTAAGTCAAGACGCCAACATAAAACACATTTAGAGAATTTTAAGCGTGTAAATCAACTTGCCCGAATGCTAACACCCTAAAAGTGATGAGGAATTTGACTACTAGTATAAAAAAAGAAAAAAAAGGAGGTCCTCTTTTGGAAGCCCTCGAAGTGTCGTTTTTACGAGCAGAAAGTTACACAAAAACGGTCAATATAGACACAGTACACCACGCGCGAGAGAGGAATTATGACACTGCTGTCTCTTTACTGCCTTATATACTTGGCAATTCAGAGACACTCGCAAATAACCCTCTCCGTAATGACGAAGGTTAGAAGTACGCAACTTTGATCACGTCAATATATCACGCAGCCTAATATGTAAACATGTCAAACACCAAAACATGTTTCTCAAAGAAAAAACAAATTTGTTGCAGGCAAAATTTATTTGTCATTGTCGACGAAACAAACTCCACCAAACATGTTCTTGAGGGGCGCAACATCTCATAAAAAGGATGTTCACCACTTTTTAGTAGGACACGTTTTCCAAACCCTTTTCACATCCCTCAAATTGTTACGCATCTTCTACGCCACAGCACCCCTACTTTACTACACCCCAATTAAAAGAAGGGTGCTGAAAGAACGTTGCCAAGGATACAAGCCCCTGAAACATTTGTTGTTGATGTGCCGAGAAACTGAAGGAGATGAGGAGACAAGAGTACGGGGACACTTGAACGGCAAGCTCAGGTTGGAATGTTCACTGGGCAGACTTAAGGGCCTCTGACAAGCCAAAAAAACTTGTTTTTTTCATGCTAGGCGTTGAAATGACATGTAAGGACATTACAAAAAAAAAATGTTTCACTATAGAGGTGCGTAGTTTTTTTTAATAAAAAAATACAAATACGAGGCCCAATTCAAAGTTCTCGCCAGTGCGCTGTGACGTAACAATGTACCGCAAGGTACATTGTTTCGTCTTGGTCTCCACAGCACTGGCGAACGCTGCCTTGGTCTCCACAGCACTAATCGAACGCATTAGAACAAGGGACGTTGACGCTCGGAGTTAAGCTCGGGCATTCGAACGTGTTCGACGAGTCTGGCGGAAGCAGAGGCAGCTAACTTTAAGTTTACCCCCAAGTCGTTCCAATCAGAGGTCGGCGTTTTGACGTCCCCGGGCGCTCACGTCTCCTCCTCTCCCTCACTCTCTGAACGCATACTCTTAACGGTGTTATTTTATCTGTGTGAATGATTACTGCATGTGTTCGTTTTCCACAGACCAACAGGGGAAGGAGCGTGTCGTTGTCGCCAGCAAAGGGCGCGTGTAAGGCATGAAGAGGGCGCCACCTTACGATTTGCGCCAACTCACACACTCATAACCTCCCACTATACTCACCTACTGGGACAGGGGCTCCACTGGTGCTCCTCTTGCACCCACTGCGGGGACTTCCCTTCCAATATACACACGACGTGGGAGTGTCCGCAACGAGACCACACATTTCGGCCACTATAACCCCCCCCCCCCCCCCCCTGCATTCGACCTCTTGAAATATCTGCCTTGCCCCACCAAAGAAACACCAACCCGATCAACTGCCACTGATGATACAGCACGTTCACAATGTGATTGACGAAGAGTGGTAGATCTGCTCCTCGCGCCGGACGAGGTCGTTGTTGAACATAGATCTTTTCCTTCATTTTCTTTCTTTCTTTCTCTCTCTTTCTTGTACACACGGTTCTAACGGCCTCTGGATAAACAATAAGTCCCGCATACTTTCTTTTCTATAGATTTATTGAGTACTAAAGAACGAAACAAAAATACCCGCCCTTAAACAAGAGTTTTGCCGCCGGAAGCATTAACGCAGACAGAGTTACACCCGACATTAATACACAAGCACATAGAAAGTACCCTAAACTCACAGAAACTTGCACACAAATGCACCTAACAGTGCCTAACAACTCAGCTAAACTTCCCGAAAAATCACATATGAACACACAAACAAATTCTCATAGCATTTAGGACAAACAGGGCGTTATTTTGTATTAAAATAAAGTAAAGAACATTTTATGCAAAATATATATATATAGGCCTTCCACGAAGATTTCGAAGTGTGATTACCTTCGGTTGGAAATCCAGTACCCCAAAGCAGAATAAAAAAGTTGCAGCTTCTCTTAAACAAAACAAAATATTAAAATCAGGTTTCAAGAGATAACCAGCCAAGAAACCAGTATTTTGGGGGTATTTATAACACAGTCGACTTTTAAAACACTCTCGGCTTTTTTATATTTGTTTTGTTTTGGATGCGGGTTTGGGGACCATTCAAGTTTCCGTACTCCGGTCGGAAAGGCTATTTCCGCTACCCGAAGAACCGGCGGAAGGCGAAACAAAGAAGTTGATCGAAAAAACCAAGAAGAAACTAAGACGGAAGGCGCAATTTCGTCGACCCGGTTACTCAATGCGGTCGAAGGGGGTACGCCCGCAAGACCTAATCGGAAATGCGATCATTACAGCTGAAGCGCGTCCCAAACCAATTTTTGTTTGCGGTACAATCTTGTGGGCCAGAGCGCCACCGCAGAAAGCGGGGTGGTCTCCAGCGAGCCACACTTCCTGTATGACAGAGACGCGTACCGATCGGAAAATAGGAAACCCGGACGGCCTTTCCATCTGTGCCAGAGCCCTGGGCAAAAAATAGGTCCGAGAGAGAGGAAAAAATGCCGTTGTTGATCGCCCCCAAGAGCGGCGGGAATTCCCGACCCACTCTGATCGGCATCCTCTAATGATAACATTGACAGCGGCCGTCGACGCAGAAAGCTTTTTCCTCTTTGCGGAGGGCTCCCAACCACTTCGCGACAAGGGGATAATCCTAGAGGACAAAGGTAAAGTAAAAACTAAACAAACAAAAGCCAGGCCGCCTACGAGGAACGTAAAAGAAAACAGCATTGCCAGAGGTGAACGTTCCTTGCTTGGGGAGGTGCAGAGAGTACAAGAATGGGGTGGAATATATAAACAAGCACTGGCTCGAGGAAAACGGCTGTATCAATCTGGACCATATCACGCGAACATGCGAAAGTAACTGCATCAATAAGGTAATGGGCAGCTGCACAAAGCTATGTATTCAAAAGGTCACAACATACAGTCGCACTCAGAACTCATTGAGTGCGTCCGAAGCGACGCTTGTTACCTCATGAAGTAAAAGCAAGGGTGCAGGCAAGCTGGTTGAGTATAGACATCGTTGTATGCACTTTCCAGGATTAGAATATTATCGTTACCTTGCTTCTTTTCTAGTTACTAGCAATGAAACAACAAAAATTACTTAACTGAAGCTCCCTCTGTCTAAACATGTGCACAACACAATTGCGGCCAATCTTGTCCTGCTTCTCGTTGAAGATGAAAATTCACTCTGTTAGTAGGGGTCTCATGTCTGTCGCTTTGGAGATTACTTGGGTGAAACAGCGCACAATATTTACACGCGTAAGACAGCACACAACAAACATACGTACAATTCGCTGACTAACAACTCACGTTAGTAATTCTTTCTGTGATCATCTTTTTTCTGTACATGCCCGCATTCGGTAAAAATAAGCTTTGAGGCACAAATCGAAAAGCTGCAAGCAGCGGGATACCCGATTCCCTTATCAATCTCTGTTGCGGAGATACTCCTGAAGACTATCAAGAAAAAGGAGTAACTCAACGCAAGGCACGCAATAAAACTCAGAGACCTGTCGCAGTGCCATACATTTACAATATCTCTCACGTTCTAAAGAAGATTGGAAACCACATAAACATAGATGTGGTGTTCTCTGCTCTGTACAAGCTTTCCAGTTTATGCTGAAAGGTGAATTTTTCTTCTTCCTCAAACCGGGTCTAAACTTGTTCAAAAAAGAACGAGAACCTATTCGTTCCATGTACGGAAGGAGTGGTGTATTCAATTTCCCTGCTATCTAGAAAGCAGTATACAGGGCAAACCGGCAGATGTATCAACGTCAGACTGCGTAAATATCAATACACCATTTACAAAGTCATTTCCGGACATCTGAGGATTCATTTCAGAGACTGCGGTTTCTCGGTGGACAAGACCAACTGCACTGCCATCAGCAGGAGTGGCGACCAGCTACAAGGAAAATTACTGAAGCTGAGAATAAAGTTAGGTTAGAAGAAGCCTGTGCCAGCACCCCCTCTCTTACGTTATCACAGAAAGAAATGGACTATCTTGCGACAAGATGAGAGGAACGACGGTTTTATTTTCAGTTTGTTCATTTAAAGCGCAGCATTTATTATTTAATTTATTATTTTTATTCTTTATGAAATTTCACACTTAAATTATCACTGTATAATTTTCTCTAACAGAACGTTTAACAGAACGAAGACAAGGAAGATGATCAGAAAAAGAAGAAATACAAACTTGAGTTGTTAGCGCAGTGTACATGGTTTTTTTTTTTGTGTGCTTGTTTTTTTGTGTGGAAATCTTGTGCGCTGTTTCACCCAAGCAGGAGCAACCAACTCGCCCAAGTCTCCGTCCTCTCAAGCTTTATATGGAGATTACCGTGTTTTATGCCTTCATTTGCAATTCCAACGAGACGTTATCGCTTCAGGAACAAGGAGACATAACAAACTCTCGCCATACTTTTGAATATTACTGTTCTAATCTGTCTTGCTGAATGTATACTGTTGGCCTGCTTCTATCGCAAGGAAAATGAAATACAGGATGCCTCATAAAGGTCTCTAAAACTTTTACATAGCTATCAATGCAAAGATGCACATGAGCTGACAAGAATAACGACAATAATCCCCGGAGGAGCGGAATAAGGGGAACAAAGGTCGAATGCAAACCTTCAAACAGAGGTGGGTGACTGGTGCGCGTCAGAAACATATCCTTTGGCCGATACAAAAACCAGGCATATTTTTTCAGTCGCACAACAGTCACCTAGCTCTGCTTGGAGATTTATATTTGTCCTTTGTTTCCCTTGTTTCTCTTCTCTATGCATTATTATCGCTTCACAACTTTAATGACAAAAATTTTGAAAACAAAAATATGTAGAAAAATGTGGATTGCCGTAACTTGTTAAGGAACATGAAATTTGATTGCATCTACTTAACAAAGTTCAATGTATGCTCTGTGATCCATCAGTAGCGATACTTGCATTATCAAAGCGATTAAAAAGGGATTGTATGCGGGTCAAAGGGGAGGAAAAACTCGCCACATCAACATAAAATGCAGAGCGATTTCTTGTCAAAAGAGACCCACGTAGCACGCCAGAGGAATGCCCAACTTGGGCAAAGGTCTGGCAAACATAAGGGCCCAACTTCGGCGCAGTTAGGTTTTTGCACCATGGCACTCATCAGTGCCAAAGTACGGTGCCTAACTATAGCCTTAGTTGGCCGATCCTAGGGCATGCCAAAGTTTGGCTTTCTCTAGTACGCCAGTGGAGTGCCAAAGTTGGTGCCATATTTGAGCCATAACTACCAGAGTAAATCCTAATCTGGGAATTCGGGGCATGTCAAGGTTTGGCGTTTCTCTGCTCCGCCAGAGGAGCGCCAAAGTTTGTGCCATACTTCAGCCATAACTGCCAGAGCAACGCCTAATTTCGGTATTTGGGACGTGCCAAAGTTTGACTTTTCTCTGCTCCGCCAGAGGAGCGCCAAAGTTGGTGCCATACTTCAACCATAACTGCCATAGTAAATCCTAATCCGGGAATTCGGGGCATGCCAAGGTTTGGCGTTTCTCTGGTCCGCCAGGGGAGCGCCAAATTTGGTGCCATACCTCAGCCATAACTGCCAGAGCAACGCCTAATTTGGATATTTTAGTTTAGACATGTCAAAGTTTCGCTTTTCTCTGGTCTGCCACAGGAGTGCCAAAGTAGTGCCAGACTTGAGCCATAACTGCCGCAGTAAATCTTAATTTGGCGATTCGGGGCATGCCGAAGTGTGGCTCTTCTCTGGCTACCCACTGAAGTGCCAAATAAGTGCGGCAAAGAAAACCAAGTGGCCTGCCCAAGTTTGGAATATCTCTGGTGTGTCACAGAAGTGCTCTTTCACGCGCCCCAGAAGATAATTAAATTAAATAAGCGTTGGAAACATGATGATCAGATGTCATCACCATCGCTCCCAAGCAGAACGGCAATACTTCGCACTGTCGTGACAGTACCGGCAGAAACTCGGTTCCAATATCACTCAAACGTCCAGTTTTGCACCACTGTTTGATATCCGGCAAGCAATGCCGTACATCCGTTTTTCCCGGCCTAGCGTTCGCGCAATATTCTCCGAATACTCTACGATGCGTCTGCTCCATATTGGCCGAACGTCGTACAAGTATGTGTACGTTGCATATCATTTATTGCACATCCAATCACATATACAGACAAACAAATTTTTTCGATCGCTCCCAGAAGTTTATTAAACCAATATCATTGCACACACTGTATTCTCGATTATATTTACAAAGGTCACGCTTCTCTGTAAAACGAGAAGCAAATTATAAAACAGAATTAACACTGTCCTCATATCGAGCAAAACTCGTCACACAAACAAATAAAGCAGGACTACTATCAGAAGCATGCTTGCAGTGTACTTACTAATAAAAAAGCGATACCATGTAGTCCTTAAAAGATGCATACTCCAACTCAGGCACCCCACAAACACACTTGAGTAAGAAGGTTGCGCACATTCAACTGACGTCTCGTCGTCGGCGAAGAGCAGTTTTTGTCAAAGCGTGTCGAACAAACACATCACAAAAATTCTACGAACTCCGGTGAAAAAAATGCCTGTTACCAAAAAATTGGCATGGACGCGTTCCGGCCGTTTACGACGAAAAAAACACGACCGCGTCTGCAACGCACGAAGACAACCGAACACTGAACAGCGCATTTCGAAAACCGAACCTACGTGGCCCGCCTTTTTGTATAACTATGCAAACGGCGAAAACAACAGCCCCAGAGATCCAATCAGCGTGGCAGAGAGAGTCACGTGACAAATTTTCGTCCAAACGTTCTTGTCCTACGCGTCCTACATTGAGAGGTCAAGCGTTTCGCTCCACCTATAGTCGGTTACAAGTCAAGAAGGTAGGAGAAGCTCCTCCCACAAGTGTGATGCGCCCGTTTCAAATCTCTCCGCAGTCGAAAGAAGAGTTCACTGGAAACGCTCCTTGTTCCGCTTCAATGGATTCCCACTTGTCTCCGATCCCACTTTTTAAGAAAGCGGCCTTTGTATTCATCGGAGAGGGAACCGAGCCCCTGAAAGCAGCCTTTGTATCCATCGGAGGGGGGAAGCTAATCCCCGAAAGTCGTATTTGTTTCCGTCGGTGGTGGAGAACGCTAATCTCCCTCTCGTGGCTTCCACAATGCTAAGTCAAAGTCGAAAGATAAAGCAAATATGTACAGAAAGGCAAGTCCCTCCTCGCGCGTTGGCCGCGACGTCACGGAAACGGTGGGACGCTATTGGATGCGAAGGTGGCGGAGGGATATCCGATTCCCTTTGAGGGGCATTTGCCGCTACCTTCTTAACCTGTAACTGACTATAGGGAGCCTTCATGTGCGCATTGCTAGGGTGATGCCACCCTTTGTAATACCACTCGCCGACAAACCAGCAGCCATTTTGTTCCTCGGCGATAATCCGTGGGGCTTATAACCCTCCCGGAAACAAGCACCTTATCTCAGAAGTTCGGAGCAGCGTTGTGGAACCCACGGAGGGAGGATTAGCATTTTCCCCCTCGGATGGGATTACCGATGGACACAAAGGCCACTTTCCGGCGCACGGGGAAACTATGAGAGAAACAAAATGGCGGTGGAAGAGGGTGTGGGAAAGGGAAACGGGCAGTTGGCATCACTCTATGCGAAGCGCGCATGAAGGCACTCTAGCTCCACCCTTTTCATTTGCTTCAAGCGGGTGTCGCGCTCGGTGACAGCCACACGAAGACAAAAAAGCAGGTAGGGAGGATTTGCAAAAGGCGAGGTCGAAGGGGCATCAACAACGCAGCTAATCTCCCTCTGCATTTTCGACGCTTTAGAGTAAACAAAAAAACAAACAAAAAACGAAAACAACTTGTAAAAAAAAAAAAAAAAAACACACAAAAACTTTGATGTACAGCGAACGCTGCAGGGGAGAGAGTGTATCCCGACCTGTTCAACAGTAGGGAAATAAGGGACGGGGGAATCCCAGCCTTCTCTCGAATGAAATGGTACGGAATGAAAGGAAAGGTCGCTTCTGCCGGTGACCTTGTCGCCTTGCCTAGTCTGTCAGCGTTCGGCTTCCATTGTATACCTCAGAAAGATTATCTCCTTTCTTGAGAGCGAAATGGAAGGGGTGCTTATGTTTTGCGGGCTTGTCGCCATCCGATAGGCCTCAATTATTTCTGTCCTGACTCGCTCGCAGTGGCCTCCCATGGCTTTTGTGCCGGTAAAATTAGGAGCGCAGCCGGGAAATTTTCTCCAGTGAATGACGATCGGCTGCTGAGAAGCAGATCTTTCGGCGTCCATTTGATGTTCTCGGAGTCGGTCGTCGAGGCATCGCAACGTTTGCCCGATATACCTGGCCCCGCAGGACGGGGGGATCGCGTACACTTTTTCCGCTCTTTCTCCTTCCCCGAAGATGTTTCTTTCCCGTATTTCAACGGAGCGGGCGGGCTTTGAGCTTGAAGCCGAAAATAAATGTTGTTGAAGTTGAAAGATTGTCCTGTCTGTATCGTCTCTTTTGTGTCTCCACTTTCTAAATATTTAAAAAGTACCAACACGCTAAGATAGTACAAGTTCCGGGATTTCATTTTAATTCCCCAAGTGTGATGCGGGGGCGGCGCCACGGAGCCCCGGTCGTTTAATTCCGCTCTTTGTTATCGCTAGGATTTGACAGTGCTCGATCACATTGCAAGACAAGCACAGAGCCACGCTCGCTTTTCCAATGTGCCACCTAATAATAATATCTGTTGAGGAGACATGCGCACATCAGTCTCGCGCAGCGCTAGCTCGATGGCAGCACTTTCTGTAAAGGCTCATTCACAGCGGAGATGTAAGCAGTCGCGCGGTGCGACTAAATCGCATCGTAAAAAAAAAATAATAATTAGATGGTCACTTTGGTGTGCGCGATGAGCGAGTCCAACGACTTCGTTGGCAAGTCGCTTCTGAAAAACTCTCGCTCCGAACGCCGTTGATTGGCTCAGCCTCTCCGCGACTAGATCGCATCGCAAAAAGTCGGGTGAACAAAATAAGATAAAGTGGCCAGCCAAATAAAACTTGATTTTTATTTAATTAAGATGAAGACCACCCGCGTACATCAAATACCTCATCAGCCGAACTCCAAAGTGGTATGCCTAGTTCTGGCACTTGTTTGGCAACTTTGGCCCGTAGCTGCCAGATGACAGCCGAACTATTGGGAAGCGAAGCCTAACTCTGGCACTTGTTTGGCGACTTTGGCCCAAAGCTGCCGGATGACAGCCGAACTATCAGGAAGCGAGGCCTAACTTTGACACTTGTTTGGCAACTTTGGCCCGTATCTGCAAGATGACAGCCGAACTATCGGGAAGCGAAGCCTAACTTTGGCACTTGTCTGGCAACTTTGGCCCGTAGCTACCAGATGATAGGCGAACTGTCAGGAAGCGAAGCCTAACTTTGGCACTTGTTTGGCGACTTGGGCCCAAAGATGCCAGATGTCAATCGAACTACAAGGTAGTAAGCCTAACTCTGGCGCATCGGTGGCGATATTGTCCCGAAGGTGCCAGATGACAGCCGAACTATCAAAAAGTGAAGCCTAACTTTGGCATTAGTTTGGCGATTTTGGCCCAAAAATGCCAAATATCTACCGAACTACAGAGCAGTAAGCCTAACTCTGGCATTTGTTAGGCTATTTAGGCCCAAAGATGCCAAATGAAAGCCGAACTACCAGGCAGTGAAGCCTAAGTTTGGCATTTGTTTGGCGAATTAGGGCCAAAATACCCAGACTGTTTCCAAGGAAGGTGAATTTTGGCTCTACTTTGGCTTCTTCGGGCTTTTAAATGCCCTAAACTCCCAGACAAAAGCCAAGTTTTGGCCCAGAACTCGGTGCTACCTGGGGAAGGAACATGGATTGTGAAATCACCAAAAAGCAAACCAATATCTATGAGGCCGTTTACTATCTTAAACTAGACAAATCATGATCTGATCTCCTATCTGACAAGGGCCTCAAAAACGCTTTATCCAGAAAATAAATTTTAGTGAAAATAAAATCAGCGTTGGAAAGGGCCTATCGTATACAATACATATCTACTTCTATCGCACACTTTCAATTTCTATGAGCTGAGTTTTGGATAATAAATTCCAAGCTGCAGAACAGGATTCAAACCTTAAACTGGCACAGCTAAATGAATTAGGAATCCTGGATTTGGGAACTTCTGAGTAATGTGACATTTCACACCCAGCATCTTTGTCGCATTTCCAACAATAAAAGACACGTGAGCTGAAAACGGTAAAGCACCAATATGCACGCACCCAGGTCTCTCACAACAGACACAATTAATCAGCGTTCCTTCCAGGAGATGATGGTAACACACTGCTTTGTGATGTTGGCATAACGATAAGACATTAGTTTTTGAAAAAATGAAAGATATGCTGTTGAATGAACACCTCCGTCCTATCTTGTTGACGTTTTGCTGCAGAAAATTGCAGTCGTTAAGATACCGTACACTTGTGAAAAATTTTATGTCGTCTGCAAACAGCATTAACTCAGCATTTTCTACTTTTGAAGCTAAGTTGTTTACACACATTAAACATAAAATAGGCCCGAGAATAGATCCCGGGGAGACAGCAGATGTCGAAAGAAGTTTCTTTTAATAACTGTTACCAATGCGGACGCAATTGAAACGTGATGAAAGATAACTATAAAACCAGATACACAGACCAGGGCAACAACAATATAGCAACAACTTGTGCAGCAGAAACTGATGGTTAGCTTTATCAAAAGCTTTCGTCATATCAAAATTAATGCAATCAACTGGTCCTTTGTTCAAGACGTCGGGAGTAGTGTAGTAAAAAAATCTTTCAGCCTTTTCACTCTGGTGAAGAAGGAAGACCAGCGGAGCTGTACAATTGAAAGTAATGGCCGGCGGCAAGTCGGCAAGCCAGAGTGGTAAGGCTGCCGCCATTTATGAGCGACGGCGGCAACCATATACGTGGCTTGCCGCCATCGCTCATAGACGGCGGTAGGTGTCCAGAGTTCGGTGTCTTCATTTCTTCGCGGGGGACACGATCCTGGGGAAACTAGCCCGTAACAGCTGCAATGTAAAAAACAGATTAGTTCCAACCGATTAAGAAACCCACAAACTTACCACGGAAATAAAAAAAAAAAACGTTACGCATAATCCACTCAGGAATTCAAGGAAAACCACACAGCAATGAAATTGGACGATAGTTTACAGTAATATAAGCATCCGTAACCTTCAAAAAAGGAGCACAACTGCTTTCTTCCATAGCGATGGAAAAACACATAAACTAAGAGACGTGTTAAAATTTGTGCCAATACAGATATAAGCAATTAATTAAAACCGTTAATAATAAAACTTGTAATACAATCAGTACCTGTAGATAATTGCGGTTTGAGATTTCTTATAGCATCTTTGATTTCTTCGCAATATACTTTTATACCGCACAAAAAATCTTTCTGGGGCTGAACAATTTGCTCACAGGTTGAGTAACAGCTGCTGAAGCATCCGAGAAAAAATATTCGCAACCAGTGAAGGAGAATAACTATAGCTATCATTGTCATCTAGTTGGTTACGCAAGCAAAAACCATGGTTGGTATCACGCGTATGCTTTTTTGCAAACCGCCAAAATTTTTTCGGGCGACGATTCAAGCTGCTCTCCATTTGGTCATTATGTAAACGTTTATCCCGTGCATAAGGTTTTTAGTCTCAATTTGGTGCAGAATAAAGCAGAACGAGTTCGCTTGACTAATTAAAAAAAATTATATTTTCTGCTCAAAGAGCTTTTCAGCCTTTTTGGAATCCATTCAGGGTATATTGAGGGCCTAGAAATATAGTGTGGCACAAATATATAAATGACGTTTATTATAACTGCTGTAAACGTCGCCCTCGCTGTCTCAACGTCTGTCATCGCCAAAACCTCACAACAGTAAAAAATTTGGATGTATGTGTACGTGCCCAGTTAATCACCCTTGTGATAGCAGTTATAACTGAATTAACGAGCTGGAGGCCTTTTATGCGGTAGAGAGAACAGAACCACGAAGGGCAGACGTAGTACATATATGTGAACCAAAGTACTTAAACCAGGAGTTACGGAGTCAACTAGAACGTTACACAGAATAATTCCAATGACATTGCCAGTACTATTTTAATTTTCTTTAGTTGGCCCAGTTAACGGAAGTCCATAAACGGTAATAACGATAATGCATTGTTTGTTTTGGTGGTGTTGCAATTTACGAGTCCCGAAGACCAATCCGCAGAAGGTAGATTAAATAAAATCTTCATAAATCTGACCTATATACCTGCTAAAGTCAATACTATATCTAAGCATCTAAAAAAAATTTTATAAAAATTTATTGGACAAAACGTAATGGGAAATAATAGTTTGCAACAAGGTAGCTGAAACATGGTAATAAAACCCGAGACTCAGGAACACAGAAGGGGACGAACACAACACAACGTCTCAACGATTGAGACGTTGTGTTGTGTTCGTCCCCTTCTGTGTTCCTGAGTCTCGGGTTTTATTACCATGAATCATCACCAGCTCGCTTGTTTTTTTAAATATTATTGTAGCTGAAACCATCGTTAGCTTTAATTTCTACCCAAACACCTTCGGAATAAGATTCCAGGTCAAAACGACGGTGTGAAAAAATAGACGCCTCAGTAGCGTCCAAGACGCCACCACCAAGTTTCTGACCGGTCGACTGCTAATCCCTATCTCCGCGATACACTTTAAGATTACGAGCACAATAGTTTGCGTCGGACATGCATTTACACAGCCATGTTTCTGTGAGGCAAAGAAAAAAAACATCAAATTTACTTGAATTAGATTGGACATGCACTCATCGGCATTGATTCTCAAGCCCCTCACGTCTCTTGTGAAGGCGCAAAAATTAGTGGTGAAAGATTTTTCCCTCGGGCCAGTCTTCTTGTTGGTTTAGTGCTGCAAAAACTGCTCCGTCACAGGCCAAATAAACCGATGTGTGCGATGAAATTTAGTTATAATCTTCAAAGATAGAAAAGTGTTTACGTCTAAAAATGGCTCGACAAGGGGCAAGAGCGTTTATCTTGTCGGGTATAGCGGTACCTCACGATAGCTTGGCTCGTCGGTGAGGCTTGGCCAGAACATAGCCGTTGTCTGCCATGTTCCGTGATCTGGGCTAATCCCCGCACACTACAAGATTCTGCATTGGGAAGTTACGTGCACCAGTAGCCACTGCGCTCAATCGTGATGTCAAACGGTCCGGCTGGTCCTCACGGCCAATGAAGGACTTTAGTCGATCGCGCGCGTTCAGGGTTAGTCAAGCTGGCGCAGGAGAGGCGTCAAGCCGGCATCTAGGACCAGCCGCGGCCTGGGCCGCGACAGTAGCGTAAATTGGCTGTGAGGATGGCATTAGCGGAATCCGCTCAACGACGTTCTTGCAGAGCTGTATAACTCCGAGAGAAGCCCAGGGTTTTTTGCCAGGAGGCATAAAAATTCAGCCGTCATGCTTTCAATCTTGTTTGTCAGTTTGTTGATGGCACGCATAAAACTCGCGCAAACAAACGGGCAGGGCATTCTTGGGTTACGGCCGACCTACCCCTCGAGCCGTCCAGGTTGTTGTTGGCGGTGGAACCTAAAGCGCCTGCAGATTTTGGGGATAGGCTCTGCCGTCGAGTGCTGCTGGAACACTTTAAGGTACTTGTTCCCGGTTTTCACGTAAATGTCGTGTTCCTCCAGACCAACAATTCGGCATTTGCAGTAAATTTTGCGGCCAAAATCAGTCGAACAAACAAGATACTGCTGATTAGCATTGAAGCGCGCGGCACACGAGGCGCAGACATGTTTCGTCGGCGCACAGGCAGGAGCGTCATTTTTCGTCTGCGTCATCCTTCGACTGATATTTATTTCAGGTTGCCTATAGGCATCCGAAAACACTGTTGCATATTCTGACAAAGAATTAGCGACCACAAACATCGCAAAAACCCAAAACTAGGGAAAAAAGGATGGCTTACACCAATCGTGTTTTGTGTGTGACGTAAACTTTCCTTTACTTATCGGTACGAGATTTTTATGATGATGAATTTTTACCAGGTCGCATGAATTTTTTTATGTTATGGTTATAACCAGCCATTAAGTCATGAATGCCGCTACACTTAGGCTTGCCGCGACCATTGCAAATAAATGAATTTTCCCGAGATTTCATTGGGAGCAGTGGCTCTTGTGAAGCGCTTTTTTCTCTGTAGTTCGACCCGCGTTCCCCTACCCCATGCGGAGTACCATACAGACACTAAAAAGCTGCCCTTAGAATATCGGATTTTCACTCGCCGACATTCTATTTGGCGCAGGCATGTTGTTGCTTAGTGCAAAGCGGGCAAAACTGGCGACCCTTACCAAGTTATAACCTTTCTAGGTTTAGGCATGAGCTGTCTTGACTGGATTGGACTGAAGTGTATGAAAATTATGATGCAGATGAGG
Organism: Ixodes scapularis; assembly: GCF_016920785.2. Classification (NCBI taxonomy): domain Eukaryota; kingdom Metazoa; phylum Arthropoda; class Arachnida; order Ixodida; family Ixodidae; genus Ixodes; species Ixodes scapularis. The sequence goes on along the minus strand of NW_024610069.1, from coordinate 103,487 downwards.
CGTACAGTGTGTTCTTAAATAAACTCCTGCAGCTATATAGGGCATGCTTCCCATATAAATCAGTTGGGCTACCAAGGAAAATTCGTAAGCCATGAGTTACTCCAGAGCTGCAAAGCAAGATAAATAAAAAAAAATATTGTGCTACGCTTTTTGTGGAAACGAGAGAGCCGGAATGTCTTAAGGTTTTTAAGGTCTACCGTAATAAACTTACAAAATAATTAAAGAGTACCAGAGAAAGATATTTCAACAACTTATTTCTATGATCAGCGCAAAGAACGGACATCATGTGGAGGAAGCCTAATAACGTTCTTAATCGTTCATCTCAAATAAAACAAATAGATAAAAGCTGTAAACATGGAACTGACCTAAGAGATCGAGAACTGCCAAAAGTGTTTAATAACTATTTTCGGAACTTGCCACTAGATAACTCAGGAGAAAAAGCCTGTGCTTAAATTGAAAATAAATATGAGTGTTCCATATTTCTTCAGCCAGTTGTGGAAGCCGAGGTGACGCATGCATTCTTAGCACTAAGAAATAGTAAAAGTTGCGACGCTGACGACATGGAAATAGGGCCAACAAAATACGTGTTGGACATCACATCTCCCTGTGTGACGTATACTTTTAATTTGCGTTTGCAAGCCGGGGTTTTCGCGCAGAAAATGCAAATCGCATGAGTATCGGTTTTGTACAAAAAGGGTGACAAAAACGATTTCGGGAATTAGAGGCCTATTTCATTTTATGTGTTTTTTCAAAAGGTTTTGAGAAACTTTTGTTGTCCCGTATGCTAACGTTTGCGGACAAAAGTAATATAATCACTTCATCGCGATTCGGATTTCGTAAAGGCCGGTCTACACAACTGGCCCTTTTGGAAGAAATGAATGTATTTTGCGTAGCTTTGAGAATAAACAGATGACTCTTGCTATTTTCGTTGATTTTACGAAAGCCTTTGATTATTTAAATTATGACTTTCTGATAAAAAAAAAAACCTGAAAGGTACGGATTTCGCGGACCAGCATCAGCTATCATTTCATAATATCTTGCTCATCGTAAACAATATGTTCATATCAACGGGTGCTTTTCAGATATCCAAACTATCATATCCGGCGTTCCACAAGGCAGCATCTTAGGCCCTTTTTTCAATTTATATATTAATGACATTGTCAGCGTAAATAAATATACAAAATATATCAGCTATGCTTACGATACAAGTTTGTTTTTCACAGGTGTTTGCTGTGATGACTTAGAATATAGGGCGAATCAATTTCTGCAGAAGTTTAGTAGTTGGTGTCAAGCTAACGCTTTAAAGATCAATGTGAACAAGACTAAGGCTATTTTGTTTGAACCGAAGAATAAAAATGCAGCTATTACAATATTACAGAAGACATCGTTTTTGAATTTGAGAAAAATAGAAGTTTTGACAAGTTTTAAGACTCTTGGTGTTGTTTTCATGCAACATCTGACTTGGGATGAACATCTAAACCATAACTTGATGAAGCTGTCACGTGTGATTGGCATTATGTATCGTCACCGCTCTAATTTGCCAGAAAATGCTAAATTGTTAATTTAGGACTGGTTATTTCTTTCACATAGACACTACTGTCACCTCGTCTGGGGAAGTACCACAATGGCAAATTTGAACAAGATACTTAGCTACAAAAAAGATGTTGCGAATAATATGTAAAGTTTTTATATGATTAGCCTAGTGAACCTTTGTTCACTAAGTTAAATTTAATGCATATTTACAAAATCTTTAAATATCGGTTATGTCTAAGTTATAGTTCTAAAATAAGAAATAATGTCAATCTTAGTAAACTAGCTAGCATTCTTGTCACTGAAGTTGGCAACATATCACACTTGTAGCCTAGACAACTGGAAAGTCCTCAGTTGTAGAACAGCATGTGGTGAGCAAGTGCTATCCAGCGTGCTTCCAGACCTACTTAATTTCTTTAATACTAATTATATTGATCCTTTAACATCAACAGTAAATTATATCAAAGATTTAGCTTTCTTTTAGTGTGAATTGCATAACACTGACTTAAGTAAATATTCCACTCAATGCCCTCATTTATAAGTTACAGTTATATCCGTTGAGAATGAAATCAGTGAATGAGTATAGTAATACATAGTAGTGCTGCATATCTTGAATCTTGAACCCTTGAATGTCTTGAAGATCTTGAACGCTTGAATTTGACTTTGTCTTTATTTTTTACTAAACTTTCTGTTTAGCAGAGCTAATTTATCTGCTACATTGGAATGCTGTACATTGATTTACTGACCTGCGTATTTTTTTCAGTTTTGTTTGTTTGTTTGCAAAGTGATGCACTTCTTTTGTATCCTGCCGCTGTTTCCAATTGGGGTGTGGGCTCAGGAGTCGTGAAGCTGCACAAATGCGGCTTTTTTCCTCAGTTCCCTTCCATCATGCACTTGTACTGCGAACCGCCCTTATATTTCTGGAGGACAGAAAAGCGTTTCCAGAATATTCAGACAAAGCGTGACGACGTAGCTTGAATCAATAATTTTGAACAAGAAGATGGTCGAAGTGACGCCACTCAGAAGCGTAGTTTATGTAGAGAGTCTATGGCGCCCTAATTTAAAAATTAAAATGGAACTCAACAAAAAGAAATCTCAGAACCAGAGGCTCTATAAAGCAACTGAACTTTCTGACGTCACGCCACTGCGGTGGCGCTGCTGTCGGCACCGCGCATGTGCAGATGCGTCCCTTCGGACGAATCTGGTTTCTGCGCACGCACAATGCCTACTCCCGTCCTGGGCGATTGGGGGCTTGTTTGTAAGCAGTAGGTTGGTCGAGACACTGTAGTCAAAGACCACTGAAGAAACGCAAGTGGTGGCCAGTCCTCTAAAGTCCGCCGTTCCCCGCAGGCGACACCCCTTGGCGGCAAGATGAAGGTAGCGGTGCTCGGAGTGCTGTTGCTGGTGCAGGCCACGCGGGGCTTCCCGGACGGCGCCCCCGTCGGAGCCTGTGACTCCTTCATGCCCAGGCACGGCACAACGGCCGCGCTGCCCAACCCGACGTCGCCTTACGCTGTCGTCCAGTCCAAAGCACACTACGCGCCGGGAGACATCGTCACAGGTACGGCCACATACGTTGCACGTACGCCGTTATTGGTGTGACCGCGTCCCTTTCGCCGTTATTAGCAACTCTTCGTACATTGACGGACGATGATGAAAGTGCCCGCGATATGTTCAAACGTGGCTATTGATTCCCGCACATGGTAATACTTTGTCTCAAATGCTCCTAAACAAGAAATAATCCATGGACACGTGACGAGAGAAACAGCGGGAGGAATGCTAGAGAAAAAAAAGCCCGTACCAGGTGCCACAACGCGTGTGCTTCGAGAACACCATGGATTCAATACACGTGAAACCCACGTGCTACCCATGCTAGAGTGGCACGTGGAAGGTTGATACGGTGGTTTGAATGGCATGGACGAGCGTGGGTAGGGCGACGGGATTCGTCGGCGTGGGGACGGTCTGGAAGAAGTGAAGCGAGGACGGGCAGGGGGAGTCTAGCTGGTATACCTATGTTCATAGGGTCATGGAGTTTATGCTGGCCGGCGGTGGTAGTCGGAGCGAGGTGTGTACAGGTACTCCTGATTCCCTTGATCCTCAGCAATTCGATGGTTGCAAAATCGAGCTATATCGCTGCGAATACCACAGTGAACACAAGCGTGGCGCCGAATGACTGGAAACCACTGATCGGCACCGGATTTGGGCTTGTGGTATTCGGTATAATGGGCTGGAAAAGGACGGCTGGTAAGAGCCACGTGGTTCTGGTAGTGGTTGCAAGATCGGATAAGCTCGAAAACGAGAGATCATGGTAATAGAAGGGGCCTGTGGAGTGGCTGAGGATAGCTCCTCCGTTGTGACATTGCGCAAATATAGGCGGGTTGTGTTCTCGATGGAATTGCTGAACGCGGTAGGATGATCGGGAAACATAAGGCGCAGCTGACCACGAATGATGTTTCGGACGGGGGTTTAGACGCCGTTGGTGATGAAAACTTGGGCTGAAGGTGCCATGAGGGTAATGATGGTGTCGACCGCTGCTACCGCCGGGATGCGAGCGCGCTTGATCTCATTGAGACAATGGCATGCCTCGGTAATAAAGATTATTGTCATCGCACTCCGGACAATTATATATTTATAGCCGTCCTCTGATACGCCCCTAATATATGTTTGACTTCGTCGGCCGCTCTCATATTGATGTTGGCCAGTGTGCAGAGCGCCAGTATGTCTTCAATGGATGTACTGTCATTTTTGTTTCTTCGGGACCTTGTGCTCGGTCGTCGAGGCGTCCCTTGAGCAGTTGTCTTTCTTGTGCCGAGGTTTCGAACACGTCAGAAATTTATCCTGAAAGCGGTCTCACGATGCGAAGACATTTTCGTTGTTGTAATGTCAAGTCGGTGTCCGGTGTAACGATATTCAATTGGAATGTTTTTCACTCTACACGAGCTTACTGGTACACCTGGGACTCAAGGATACCCACACGTAACGCCACTGGCCAAGAACCTCCTTTGTTGCGGTGTAATTTCAAGGACAAAAGCAATCATTTTCATTCAATCTCTCTTTTGCGAAATTTGATGACGTAACGTGAGGATCGCAGTACACCCAAGTGACGATATTTGAATGCGGTTCATAGATTGAACCCGAGCATTGCGTGGGAACTCGACTTGGGCTCGTCATAATTGCTAGCTCGAAAAGCATTCGGGTAGTGACCCGTGTCCAATCGCTGCAACGACGACAACAGCCGAGCCATAACAATGTCTGGAACTCAGCGCGTGCCCTGCACTTTGCCAACCCCAGCGCGTGGCTATGATCAACACTGGCGGCATATAATCGGCTCCAGATCACGTGGTCGCTTGTTCTGGCTGTGAGGTGAGGGAGTGAACGCTGCTCGTTTTTCTTAAATTTTTTTCTGGGACTTCTATTGCGTGGGGTGAAGAACGAACGCGTGTTTCATAGGTCATTAACGTTAGGGATCCGCTTTTAGCGGTATTTGTGCAAAGTACAAGAATTGTTGCATCGCTCCTTTAAGATATAAATTGACGTTTGCATGCGTGATGTAGGCGTCCTATCGGTTGTGGGCACTCACTCTGTCACAGTCGGAGTCATTTAATAGCATCCTGACCCTCAGAGTCCGGAAACAGGGGAGGGTCCTGCTGGCGGATGGTAACGATTAGGGTCCGCATTGTTACAAAGCTTTGCGAGAAGTGCTCTAATTGCTGGCACGATCGGAGTTGCGTGTTAATGTGGAGGACCTGCAGCCGAAGTTGTAGCTCCTCCATCAGGTAATACGAGATATTGAGACAAGGCACACATATGTCTGTTGGAGTGTGTTTAATTTTATTGACTGCTCCCGCTTCTTCCTCCTTTGTACGTAATTGTTCACTGTTCCATAAACTAAACATAACAATATGAATTTGCCCTAAATGTTCTGAGGTTATCCACGGCTTTCGAATTCTTTTTGGTGGGTTTGTTTTACAAGTTCTATGAGAACTTGTAAAACAAACTTGCACACACCATTCTATGAGGTGTGTGCCCAATGTTGCCCTTGGAAGCAAATGTCCGCGCAGTACTGAAATAAACGTCCCTAGGAAGCGTTGTTAAGTTTTCTGAAAAATGCCTTCGTAATTATGCGTTTTAATTTTTTTTTATTCTTTTTTAATGTTAATGTTATGATGATCAGGTTAATTTGATGTATCCCCCTTTGTAGTGCCTCACATAAAGGGTCTTAAGGTAATAAAATGAAACAAAATGAAATAATAGTGGCTCAGCACCCGCTCGGTGGCAATTGTCATTAGCGTTTGCAAAACAATGCTTGGTAGTGGTTGTAAAAAAAGAGGAGCCAGAATTTTTTCGAATGGTTTTAGGTGGGGCAAGCTATGATTCTCAAAGGTGTAATACCATTTCACTCCTCTGGGAAAGGTTTACAATACACTCATACTATTGCAAAACGAGTGGAAAATTACACTTTTGGAAAAACTACCTCGAAGTTTAATCTTGAAATGGACACTCAAAGTGTCAGTTTTTAGCATGTTTATTGGTGAAAATTATTGAATGTGTGTAAGGTTTGCTTGTGTACATCAACAGCGAAAAAGGAAATGTTGAAATTATAGTCGGTAATATTAGCTTCATAAATTCGATTTAAGAAAAAATATATATAAATCACCGTGAATACGACAATAGCATGAAAATAAATGAAGACCATAAAAGCTGTAGATTAGTAAACGTTTGATCTCCTTTGGAAAACAAACCTATGAATTTAGCGTCCTACGGGTCGAAGCGCCTCAATAGTTCTAGATTACATAATTACTGAGCTAGAGAGGTTGGATATCAGTTACCGAGTGCTGAGTCATGCGCTGTGTAAACGGCCAGCCTGAAGGTATGTTCAGCATAAACCCTCGTGCAATCGGCGAACCACTCCGCACACTTGGGTCAGGACCACGTGCCACGCGAGGAGGTTCGCGAACTGATTAGCCGCCCACTATAAGGTCCCTTTGTTATAGGTATGCATAGAGGCGTAAGAAGCCAATGACTTCACAGGAGTGGCGTTCTCCGGCTACGCACTCTAAAGAAAGTCTGTGCGTCTTCTTTCACGCACACCAGTCGGAGAGCCAACCAGCGCAAGTTACGGGGGCAGCTCAGCGAATGATGATGCCGAAACATATGTTTAGACCAAAAAACGCAGTCTGAGTTTTGACATTGAGCAATGCAAAACGTCACGCTTGCGTTGCTTAATGTCACAACTCAGTCTGCGTTTTTTGGTCTAAACAGATGTTTCGGCATCGTCATTCGCTGTGCTGCCTCCGTAAGTTGCGCTGGTTGGCTCTCCGAGTAGTGTGCGTGAAAGTAGACGCACATACTTTTTTTAGAGTGCACACGTTCGTACGTTACGCTGGAGGCGAAAGGAACCACGCCCGAAGGCCGGTTGCCTGATTAGCGGCTATCAACATCCGGCTATTCGGCCTCGCTGTGTGTGAGAGGGATGACCTATTTTAAATCATTGGCGAATTGATCAGCGCTATCGAACGTAGCAACGCCGGATCGCTGGATGTTGATAGACGTTAATTCAGAACCGACGGGCGCCCTGCTCGGGTGGTTTCTCTTGCCTACAGCATGGGCGTCAAGCGCGTGTAGCTCCACTCCACACGCTCCTGTGGCTTCGTTGGTTCTGTCCAGCCGAACGCCAGGATTTGATCTAGCAAATCGAACAGCGGCACAAGTTCGTCATCACGGCGCTCTTCGCAATTATCCATCTCCTACAACACTCTAAAAACAAATGCTTGCGCGTCTACTTATTTGCAAAACACTCAAAGAGGCAATCTCTGCGATCTACTGAATGAGCTCAGCGAATAATGAGGCGGAAAATACGTTATAAGGACTTTAGAGCTAAAAATGAAGTCTGCGCTGTGACAGTACGCAATGAAAAGCGTCATGCTTGCATTGCCTAATGACGCAGTGCGGACTTAGTTTTAGGCTCTAAACAGATGTTCCGCCTCACCATTCCCTGAGCTGATTGCGTAGATCGCAGATAGTGGCTCTTCGAGTGTATTGCGAGTAAGTAGTCACGCAGCCATCCCTTAGAGTGCAGGGACTAAATTACTCACGCACACTAGATGCACCGCGTTTATTTGGGCGTGATTGACCTAACCGGTGATAACAAACCGACAAAGAAAACGAGCGCGCCGTGACGAGGCACTTTTTGCGCAATTTGATTGTCTCCATCAGATCAGTGCGTTGGCTGCGGTCGGACTTCATGTGAAACAAAATAGGGGCTAATTTCGCCATTTGTATTTAGTGGAAAGTTGAAGTAGACTGCGCGTACATTCCGATAAGAGTCCTTAGTATTGCACCATCGCCCACACGCGGGATTGTCTAGTGCTTCAGGGAAACAACGATGTCCTCCAATTTATTCTCATTTTATTGGGACTACAAAAAGAAACTGGGGAAGGTGTAAGCGTGTTACTGGCATGGTGAATGTATGCTATCGGCTGCCTTACATTTGTACATATGACATTCTGTTAGTATTTCGTTACACGTTTTCAATCCTCTGACATAATTTAGATCACACGCTCGCATTATTCTTTAATTAGGTCTCTTAGAAGCAAAATATACATCTAGAAGTATTCCCGTTTTCATCGCACTATATTCAGCTGGAATCAACTACCTCAAGAGATATAGTCTCAACAAATGTAAACTCTCAATTCTATCATGCAATATCAAATATTAAATACTTGTTTCTTCTACAAGCTTACACATTGCATATACCTAGGGGTCCATTATCTTTACGCTACTCCAGGTATCTCCTCTTTTGTTTCTGTTTATTATTATTTCACTCTGATTACCTTTGGGTACGGCACCTGTTTTGAATGTATACACAACTCAGTGTACTTCGGGTCAAGTTCAATTTGTATTTTCCCCTCTCCTGCTATCTGGACCTCACGGTCGCTGTGGGGTTATCAGAATAAATAAATTAATAAATGAATTGTTTTACGCTTTGGTAAGCGCCACAATATCACCACCAGAATGAGGTGCCAGGCGTGTAGACCCCAGAATAGGTCTCCTAACGTTTACTATAAATACATGTTGGTTTTTCCACGTCATTTTTTTTTCGCTCTTTAAAAAAAAAAGTGAATAGGAACTTTGGACAACCTTATTTATTTTTATTTCTCCCTCTATCCACATTCTTAATTTTTCTCATTGTTACACGCTAATCAAAGAATTAGCGTTTATTGTATTTAGATAGCATTGACCATCTGCTGAAACGTTATTGACTATCTTTGTTGAACGATTTTCGAAACGGTAAATATTGGTTGATATTCTTTGTAGACCTGCCAGCGCGCGGCATTTCAAATCACGCACAGAAGAAATAAAATTATCACCCGCCTAACAATTTCACATACCCATGGTATTTGAACCATCACAGTGGCCCATTGTTTAAGGCTAAGTATACCTGTTCCGAGTTGCACTCCTTCCTTGAAATGTAACTGAGTAATACACACGTAAAATTTACATTCCTCGTTAATATTTTGCAGCAACATGAATAAAACTTTGTACATGAAAAATAATGAGCACTCTATTTATATATACGTTTTAAGAAAAGTGTGGAACACAATGCATGCTGTTCAAAGTTAATATAATTAATCTAAGCACCATGTGCACTCTGCGTGATCTTACGCTCTTCGATAACTGTTATCCCCAACAATCACTGTCACCGATAATAACACTTTGGAGAAACGCTTGCACTAGGAAAGCATTTTCCCGAGACAACCGCTCGTGGCGTTTGTATCCCCAACGTCGCGAAAAACGCCCTTGACGTCGAGTATCGCATGACCTGCTCTATGGTTGCAATACTGAGAGGTATTTTGTTGTTCAAAACTACTGTGTTGATTCTAAAGCATGAAAGTATTTGTAACGGAAATTCTTTCTCCAAGGACATTTTCATTCGTGCGTCTGTGCATTCGCGTAAGCCCTATATTACGTCACGCCACGCAACACAAAAAAAAAAAAAAAAACCTAATGCGTCTACTTCCCTGCAAAGCACTAGTGAGAGACAGTCTTTGTAATCTACGATTCGAATTCGGCCAATGACAAGAATGAAAATCTAAATTTACACTTTGCGCCGTGGAACTGAGCATGACGTTTCACCACGTGCGACGTTCAACAGCGCTGTCTGTTTTTTGTTTTTTTTAGGTCGAAACTAGGGTGCCTTCATGAGCGCTTTCCTTAAAATAGAGACATCTGTCCATTTTGTCCCACAATTCGATTTTTCTTTTTTTCTTAAGAAGCGCGTTTGTGCACGCTTTTTTCTTCAGAGTGTGTGCACGCGTTTGTGACGCTGACTGTGCTGTGGCGACATTTTGTTTTCGTCAATTTCTTTGTATTTTACCCGTGGGCGCGTGCTGTCGGCATCGGGCTTTACAGGGGGTGGCATCACCCTAAACAGAAAGACATTGAAGCACCCTAGTCTAAACATATTTACAGCCTCAATGTTCGCCGAGTTTCTCCACAGATTGCAACAATTGTTTCTCTCCAGTGTGCTTTGCGTGAAAGTAGAAGCACTAGATTTTTAGAATGCACCGTGACGTCTCGAGACACCCCTTTGTCACGTGACGTTCTGGTGTCACATGACCCCGGGACTTGACACCATAAACTCACGTGACGTTCAATGTCTTCTAAACAAATGTAAACGTTCGCTCTTTAGTTACGTGCATTCGCAGCATTCGAAGATTCTTAGGAGTAAAGGTCGCTGCCAATTTTCTACTGTTCCTCTTCTCTTGCAGTGACAATCACGACGAGCGGCCCGTCCTTCAAGGGCTTCCTGGTCCAGGGCTTCAACCCACAAACCCGGGAGGTGATCGGGGAGTTTCTGGGCGGTCCCGGGGTGCAACTGGTGCCCCAGTGCTCGTCCATCACGCACGAGAACAGCAGAAACAAGAAGGCGGCCACGCTCAACTGGAAGGCGCCGCACGGCACGTCCGGTCCGGTCATGTTTAGGTACGCGCCAATGTTTAGCCCGAACACCGAAACTGTCCGCGAGCATAAATTTTGAAGGAGGCAGGTGACATAGTTATTGACAATCTGCTCTGTAAAGCCTCGACCCATAAAGAGCGTGGGCTAAACCCCGTAATATTCGTTGATAATCAAGCGAACGTGATGACGTGTTAAAACCAGACTACAGGGAGTCTGGTGCGAAGTTCACGTAGTAGACGCGTTAAGCGTGTATTCCCCTTCGTACAATTAGACTTTGCTTTTTTATTATTTAACAATACATATTTGACCCAACAACTATCTCAAAGCAGAACTCAAGCGGTTAAGTCTGGAAAGAAAATCTGGAAGATTTTATACTCGGTGTCACACCAAGAAAAATATATTATTCACGCGTTACACGCAATAGTTATTACAAGTTTTAGTCAGTACAGTCAGTGCGCAGGCGAGCTGGTGGAAGTTTGTCATGACCTATTTAACCAAGAACTGGGACAGGAGGGGAAAAGATTTGACAGTGGGAAAAAAGAAAAAAAAAAACAAAAAAACAGGGATGTCTTTAAGTGAGCTGAATATTTTAGTTAATCACCACCTCATATACACAAATCCACACCGCAGAACATTCTGTTTCTCAAAGACACGCACAGAACCTACGCCAACACGCACACACAAAAACTACGATGCGCAATATATTTTTTATTTTAGGTTGGACAGCACTTGTGAACTGCATTGATTCTATCAGATGAGTTCACAATATTAGGATACACAATATTTCTAAACGTGGCTCTCAAACCTGCAAGGTTCACACAGAACTCCCCCCCCCCCCCCCCCCCTGACTTGTTCTAAACAGTTAGCGGTGAAGAAAAAACAGTGACAGAAAAGGACGAGAAGATAAAGTACCCCCATACGGAGCGCCCAATCTTAACTGATATATTTTGAAGAAGCAGAAATTAACGTGAAAAACAAACCATAAAATACATGAAATTCTCTGTCCCGGACAAGTGTCAAATCTGATCAAGAATGCAAGCTCTTTATCAAACAACGCGATCGACGCCGTACTGACGCCTCTGTCCTTGTGCTTTGTAAATAAGAAAGCCCCTAACTTTTTTCTAGACAGCTGTTGACCGTTGCGCCATAAAATGTTGGTTTTATCAACTATGGGGTTGCAATCACACCGTTCACAGTATACTGCCATGTTCCGCAATGGCAATGATCTGATCGATAGAGCATGTTCTCTGAACCTCAAGTTAACTCATATGCCATCTTGCTCTATATACACTTTCCCACAGACAGTTTAATTTTGTAAACTCCACCGACGGCACACGGCACATACATTATCCTGTATTTTTTTTTTAGATAAAATCTGCTTGCTGTCAACTTTAGCGCATACAGCCCCCCCCCCCCCCCCCCCCCCCCACACACACACACACCCACACCGAAAGCGCCGAGAAAACCACTGGCACACTGTGACGTTGTGTTCTATTTTTTTGAGGCTGTGCTATACGTTATTTATACATAAAAGATAACCGCTCAGCCTTATATTGTCTCGAAGCTTTTTAACTGGCTTTCCGCCAGTCCTGCCAGTAAGTCATCTGGATAGCCTCCGCCAGTGAGCCTTGTCGCTTGATTAACTATACTAGTGAACAGACGGTGTCAGCATCACTTAACCAACCTCTCCCGCAGTCACCCCACCACGATACCCACTTTATCAGTTTTGAGTAACTGGAGCCAAAAGGAAGTATGCTTTTCTGGATCCTAAGGTTGCAACTCCAGCACGCATGCCCATCCGAAAATTGAAGTTTATTCTCTAAAAGCTGTAACCGTCGATATACTGGGTCGTCTCTCGTAAAGGTCAACCCGCCAGCATGCAGTTTGAACCCTTCCAACCTGATTTTAATAAAACTCGCTCTACTTTGAACATACTCATTTTTGCGGGACTACGGATGTCAAAAGGTAGCAACGTATTTAAACACTGTGATCACGTCACTTCCAAGATTGCCATCAATGTCTCGGTCACAGCTGTAAAGAAAAATGTCGCTCAACACAGGATGAACGCTTGACCCAATACACACTTCTTGCTGCTAGGCACGTGGAATTGAGGTAAAACACAACAGATAACAAAAGGTTTCTACGCTCACACAACGAAACTGCCCCTCCCCGTATGCCTCAATGCCATTTTTTTCCCGACAAATATTTTTTGCTGAGGTATAGAATAAAACAAACTTTCGACATTCAAAGACTCCCAACAACACGTGCATGCCATGAGTACGTAAATAGCGTTTCGCACAACCTCAAAAAGAAAAAAAAAAGAACCGCAACATCATGGTTTTTTTAGCGGTCTCCTTGGCGCCTTCGAAGTTGGGGCGTCTATGCGCCAAAGTTGTCAGTGGGAGAGCTAGCACATTTTTATGTGAAAAAAGAGAAACACAGTGTAATGTACGTGCCGTGTGTTGTAACCGTAAATTAAAGCATTAGACTGTTCTGCGGGAAAGTATACATAGGCAATCCGGCGCATGTGTTAATAGGAGGTTAAGAAAACATGCTCTATTGATCAGATCATCGTTATCCCACTCTAAAAAAGGGGTGTAGCCTTACCCCCTTTTTCGCACCCTTAATCTCTTTTTCACATATAATGCATCCCAAAACTTTACTTCGATGTCCAGCGCACTGACATCAAACTGACGGCCGAACTTTTACCTGGGGCTTGATAACGGTGCGATGTAATTTTAAACATGTAAAGTACTACGTATCAAAGAGTACAGAATAAAAAAGACTGATGTTTTGCAGCAGGACAATAGACCGCGATTACTTTTTTGCAGTCAGTCACAGGTGCATGAGCTATTTGAATAATTTGTTCAATTCGACTCTCAAGCCACTCCCGTCGGTTCAACGTTACTGCCTTGTACGTCAAACTTAAGTTTAGGGCTGTATTTTATGTGAGAGGGGGTGTCAGAATTTACCAATTTTTACAGTGGAGGCAACTTGGCAGTACATTGTGACAAGCACGATTGTAACCACTTATTTAAGAAAAATGGCAACTTTAGTGCGTCAAAGTCAACGAATGATTACAGAAATTTTACAGGCTTTTTCATTACGACGCAAAAAGACAAATGTGTCAGTCCGGCGTCTATCCGTTGTTTGGCAAAGGATTGGTATTTTTGAACAGGTTCGACACGTGTTATGGACAGATAACTTCACAAATTTTATGTTCGCGTTTGACGTGAATTTTTATTACTTCAAAATAAAGCAGTTGACACAACAGCAACCAACTCATTCGTACTAACAAATATTGCAAGGCGATTCAGCACTTTCCACTCAGTCTTCTACTAGAGAGTCTTGACAACAACAAAACAAAAACTAATTAAAAAAAATTAAACTCACAAACTTTGTTTTTATCTACTAACAAGCTGCAAGGAGCTCTGCCTAACAGAGGTGATTAAATACGACTTTAGCTCAGGTGAATAAATTAAATATTTCGCTTAGGTGAATAAATAAAATATTTAGCTGAGTTACAGACACTGTCTTTAACCGTTTCTTTTCCTACCACCATAAAAACTGCTTTCCTTCTTCCGCCCCAGTCTCGGGTGGAACACATCACGGTACGCTTTAGTTGTAGGAGGATGAAACTATGAGTTTGGTGTTTAAAACCTGTACGTCTTAATGATATAACGGCAAGCTATTCTAAACTTTGCCCACATATATCTTGATTCACCAAATAAAAGAGTAAATGAGTATTGCTTTGCGAGAGCCCGGAGTTTTTTTTACTACAGTGGTTGACGCGAATACGTTTATGTTTATATTTATTTGCTCCGAATCACCCGCAACAGATGCACCAAATATATGTAGTGGTTCGACTGCGTCTCATCAGGTGAACGATTCTCGAGGTCTAAATATTTTGTTAACCCGATCATATGAGTAAAAATAGCGAAAAAGGCTGTCCTTATAATCCCGGAAATTTGCATAACAGTTAATTAGTGGATGTTAGGTTGTTGAGGTGAATATATGCCGGCAGAAGTCATAACAGCAGACTCACTAATGAATCGAACATATTTTATACTTCATTAGCGTGCATATGGCAATAGGTTGATCAAACTGGAATATGCTATTCTGCGGAATCTTCTGCTACGTGCATGATGCAGTGAACAATTGTTGCAATGCACAGGAGCGCGTTCGCAAAGTAGGCACGGTCAAGGTGTCAAGTTTGTTGGGCTTGCTTTGAGCCTCGACACGTAACCCCATCAAAACGTATTATAAACCTTCTACATTTCATGTTAAAAAAATACATGTGCATATCAATATGTCCTCTGGGACGTTTGAGAAGCAAAAGGCAAATGGAAAAACGCCAGAGTGTATTTCTTAATTTATCTACCTGCTGTAGCTTGGCCCAAATATAATTACCTTTACCGATTTGTTCTTACAGAGCGACTGTCGTCAAGTCCTACAGTGAATTTTACGCCAACCTCCTGAGCCAGAGTGCGGGCTATTGAGGGACCGGAACGTCCAGCGCGCTCATCAATATCGCCGATATTCCGCCTGAACGAACTGTCGTTCAAGTCTCTCTCGGCAACGAACAGCCCAAGATTAACGTATTCTTCCCATGATCCACTTTTCCACGTGTACATAGTGCTTTCATGCCTAAATGCTACTTTAAAAAAAAAGTGTTTTAAGAACACACGTGTCTGTTGTTTTCCACGCTCCAGAAGAACAGGCTTTATTCTAGCAAACGGGCGAAGTTTCACAAGGGCACCGTTTTTTCCAGCCAGTTTTTGATGATGGGATAGTATTTCGTCTGCCAAGTGTCCTGCATCTTTTTTTCTTCCTGAACTTGCTTGTAGCGCCATTCAGGAATCATGGTAGTCTTCTTGTTGTGCTTGTAAAACAAATGCAGCTGCAAGAGAAGAAAGGTGTTCATTCAAACTTTCAGGTACCCCTAAGGTCAATAGTTAAAACGCAAAACCTAACTGACTCTTAGCAGAAAGTCATTCCGTGATATTTAAAGGGTTGAATGGCATTACTGCTTATGAAAACCCCTTTCATGTGGACATTGACAGTGGTGCGGATCAAAGGAGGACCAATGAATAGGTACAAGACGAACACACTCATATTACTCGAGCGTACTAGCTGAGTAATAGAAATTATAAAGCACAACGTTTGTATCATTAGCATAATATTAAACAATACTATTATGTTTATTGCACAATAAACCAATACATCGCACGGTTGACGCCCGCAAGAGCACGAGCGTGGGTGTACGTTGCCAAAATAACCCGTAGTTAGAATTTCATAGAGCAAAATATTCCGGCATGCTACTGAAAACAATTAAAAGCTGCAGACAACAGTCATATAACGCCCGCAATCAACTTAGGAATCATAGTTATTACATCACTACTTTAAGTTCCCGCTTCAATACCATGAAGGATAAAATGAAACACTTGATCTGAAAATATGTTGTCATTTAGTTTAATCTGTGATATCTTTGCATGCGGGATGCCGTTTTAGTTGTCTCAAGATTGTTTGCATTTCTGGTGTTTTAAAAACCTGTTTTCAGAATAATAATAATACTAGATAAATGTTCAATCTTGCAAAAACAAATATCCAAAAAGACAGGTATTATTGTCAAATTTGTTAACTAATTTGTTTTTATGCATTTTATTGTTTTCTCTGTCGCGCAGAATATTGCCTATTTTTTAAGACTATTAAACAAGGATAAGAAGCAACTAAATTATTTTGTTATTTTAAACGTTAGAAAACGCTAAAATGTCGAGCCGGCCGGGGAAGGGGGGGGGGGGGGATAACATAGTGCCGGCCTTGATAGATATACTTTTAATTTTAGCGAACAAGTTCAGTAAAACCTAATAATTTACGGAGTAAATAAATTGGGAAAATAGTGCGTCATATTTAAAGAAGTAACGCAACTTTATATTTCCCCTCGAGAATACGGAGGGAATTAACTGCAACTTCTCCTCCTGGGACAATACCCTTATGGGCTTGTTTTATGCTCAGCAAAATATGGAATTTAATTGGTGTATTTTTAAGCATGAAACAACTTGTGCCGTATTCCTTAATGGTAAATCGCGTGGGGATGCTCAAACGTAAACAATGGTGCTAACAAAATATCTGCTAGTGAAACAAACCAACAAGGTATTAGCACCCGGTTAGAACAGCTCCTAAAGGAGTTTGTATAAAGCCTTCCAATTGAAGTCGACGTGAAGGCAAGCATATAAAAGAAAGCTCAAATTCAATAACTGAATGTGGCTAGTCATCCGAATACAACCAGAAAGCGTTTTTTCTTTCATGTCTTCCAGCGCTCTTGGTTGTTTGTTTTCCCAGTGGAACCAGGTTGGTATACTGTGTTGTACATTAAGATTACAGTTCAGTGGGAACTATGCGCTTGCCAAACCACTCAACTGTCCCTCTTTTATCGCCTGACTCCGCTTTGTGCTTCTTGGTATAGGCGAGAGCATGACGTACGTTGCGACAGATGATTATATTACTAGTCCATCGATTATGTAGCCTCCATCGTTCTGTCAGCTCAACGGTGAACGGAGTGGTAAGTGGAAAGCTGAAATGTTGGACTGACGTGGGCACTGCGAATTGACGTTGTCAATTGTTCAAGGTACTAAACTAGACGAACCAAAAATTGTAAACTTACCTCTTCTATATTGTCCGAGTGGCTAGCAGACTCGATGAAAGATTCCTCGATATGGAATAGAACTTCTGGCGATTGGAGATACCTGACATATAGGGTGCATGATTAGACCTACCCTTTGAAATACTTTGTTGTAATTCAATGGGAAACGGTGGTGATTTTATCTAGTTAACAAGAATTTTAAACTAAAAGTAACAATACACACCAATACGCGAATGGAGACAGAACAAACAATTTATTTATAGAGGGTACAAACTTTGTCGTCCTTGTATTTTGTGCGCTTCATTTGTAATTTTGAAACTCTATGCTATAGTGTGACAAACATTCCAGAGTCCGTTTGGTATTCTTCAGGCACGTAGCCAGGAGGGTGGCCCAAGGGGCCCGCCCTTCCCCCGCCCCCTCTCCAGAAATGCTCAGTTTTGCTGGGATTTCTGTCCTTCTTCCCCCATCTATGATATTTTGCAAGGGGCACCTCCCGCGCCCCCTCCCTAAATGAAATCCTGGTTACGTGGCTGCTGTTCTTAATTATATGTTTTGTAAAACAATGGCTATCTTTCCAGACTAATAACTATCTACTGTGCTTATGGCTTTCTTGTAAAGCTGCGACTCCACGCCGGCAGCCCCAAGATTGCGACAATATTTTTTTTATTTGTAAACAATTCTGTGGAAAATTAGCGCAGAATAAATTACTGTATCAGAGAAGCTACTTCATATAATTTAAAATTTCTACAAGATGCGTTCATACTAATTATCTGCTACTTCAAAGAATAGCTGCCGCGATGGCGCAGTCTTTTGTGATATGACTGTTCTAATTTGTGACCTTAAGCTTTCATGCTCTACGATTGCTAGCGCGCAAATGTGCACAATGCCTCACGGGCATCATAAAAAAAATTTAAACTGATACCTAGATGATATTAAGAAAGAAGTTTGTCTGGTACCGCAAACGTTATTTTTTAAAACACAAATTGTATTATAGGGTTGGTTTTGGCATTACGATTGTTAGGGTCGCTATATAAAAAAGGAAGCACCCTAATGTTTGAGAGAACGGTTTCCCCTGTAATTTAACGGAATAATGTTATGCACTCAGTCCTTATATATTTGTGTGAGTTTATGTGCGAAAAACCTACGACAATACTAACCAAGACACACACATACGCACAGTATATACGAAGTGAGAAAAAAATGCGGACTGTTACAATATTATTTAATATGTAAAGTTAAGGTGACTACTCTTTTTATAAAAATTATTGTCCATTATGAAAGGTATTTTAGGTGCATTCAACAAAAAGCAGATATTTTAACCTTTTAGGAAGGGGAACGCTTTATACGTACCACATTTATAATTTTGTCATCTCTATCTGCTTAGTAAAAACTTCGCAAATTATTTGTTTATAAATTACGAAGACAACTGGCCGCGAAGACGATAGTTTCGAAGATGTTTAACTTACGAAATAATTAAATCAATATTGTCGGACTTAAATAGATAGTATTTATACGTTTACAGAAATAGGCAGATATTTTTAGCTTATCGTTTTATAATAGGAATAATATGCTCGCATAAGCTGTGTATGCTTGCCGCGAGATTACGGTTATAAGAAAAAACAGCAGCACAAAAAAAGATATAACGGAAGAGTCAATGAATACAAAGTGTGCGCAAGAAACAAATTGCAATTGCAGTATATTTGATGAACGTAGAAAGCGCATTTAGCAGAGTCAATTAGACAAATATTAAAAGAACAGTAAAATCAGAATTCAAATATTGTGCAGGATCACTTCATTAAAAAAATTCTTGAGCGTTTACTTTTTCGTAATCCAGTTAGGAGAGTCAATTGCTGCAATAAATTAAGGAACGTTGGTGAATAACAGGGCTGTATGTAAGTTCAGGAATAAAGGAAGCGTTCTGGCACGGCAACACTGAACCCAACCTTTAACCATGCTCAGTGTGCAAGCTCAGACTAATATTTGTGAGGTCTAAACATATTTTTGCCTTGTCATTCACCGAGCCGCAACCGCTGATTGCAGGAATTCACTTACATAAGTCGTTGCCGAAAAGTTTACTCTCCAGATTTCTTAGGGTGTCGACAAATCTGACTATTCCGTGTCTTGGTGCAGTGCTGTGCTTTTAACGTTGCATCATGCTGTCACGCTTGTTCACACCAGACAGAGCTTCAGATTGACTAATAAAAACACCTTTGACCAATCGCTACTTTACCTCTGGTGAATAGACGGCCACTGAGAACGGAGGAACTTAAAAGCCACTGCTTTGCCGTCATGGTTCGTGGATAGAGAGCTCAGCAGAGAGGGCACGTCCTCGGTCCGGATCTCCGACTTTGGCAAAAGGACGGACCGCATGTAGCTGCATGTGAAACGTCACCGATCTTTTATGCAACGGGCATCCTAGCTGCCATTTTATGAGTGTAACAGGTGAAGTCCATTGTAATCGAAACCCCGAGACAACGCCACACAAAACAGTATTCTCTGTTAGATTATTTTAATTTTCTGAGAATTATGAATATGATTTTGTCCCAATAGATCGCCCGTTTGCTTTATCTTATTTTATTCAATTCGTTTGTTTATACCCTCTAATCTTTTTTTTAAATCCACTTGATTGCTATGCAATAAAAACTTAAACGTCTTGACGTGCACCCAAACGCATATTTGAAGTTTCAATATTTGTCTGAACTACCAAGATGCATGATTATTTCTTCAGTTTTCTAATCTATTTCACTTGTTTGCAAGATCGATATTTAAAGAAAGACGTCCAATCAAGCAACAATTCTGAGGGACCAATCCTACTTGGACTCTTCAGGGACCTTATAGCTATGGCCATTGAGGCAAAATATTGTGTATTTTTTTTTCTTTTTCTTTGGGAGTGTTTCTGCAATTGTATTAGGGATATTGCGAAGACTTTTGACGCTTGCCGTTGGCGAGGTGCCAACAGACTATTAATTGTTTTTGGCATAGATTAAATGCGACAATATTGTAAGAAAATCTGAATCAGGAGTCAGGCTGGGCGTTGATGATATTTTCAAGGTCATTGGGGGTCCTTGACGTCGCAGTGTTCAGTGGCTGCTAGCATCGTTATGGTGTTGGCAGATCTTCGTTTTGCCGACGTACACTCTAAAGAACATCTGTGCGTCAACTTTCACGCACAACACTCGAAGAGCCAATCACCGCAACTTACGGAGGCAGCTCAGCGAATGACGATTCCGAAACATATGTTTAGACCAATAAACGCAGTCTGCGTTGTGCCATTAGGCAATGCAAAACGTCACGCTTGCATTGCTTAATGTCACAACTCAGGCTACGGTTTTTCGTCTAAACATATGTTTCGGCATCGTGATTCCCTGATCTGCCTCCGTAAGTTGCGGTGATTGGCTCTCCGAGTGTCCTGCGGGAAAGCAAACACACGGGCTTTTTTTTAAGCGTGTGTGAGGCTATTTCATCTGAGCAAGTAATATTATAGCTTCTCTTTTTGTTTAATAATCGATCTAGTTGTCATGGTATAGTTCATCCAAGTGTTCGCCTAGTGGGTGACTCTGACCCCATCTCCAGATAGCATGCGGGTGTGCAGTTTTCTGCGGATTTGCCTAACACTGGAGGTGCCGATAACCTCAACCTTGACGAATGGCAAGATTCACTAGAGCTCATTGTGTGATGAATCGTTTCAACCAAATACGGTTTGCTCATATTTTCGCCTGCCGTTTTATACAAGGATGAAGATTATAATTTCGTCTGGAACTAATCAAAAAAAGAAGGAGCACCCCGTAATTGCCGACCTTAGGAAAAATGGTACACGAGCAATTTCATCCATCGTATTATCCGCCGCCAAGGCCAAGGTCATCGACTCATACAGCCACAGGCAGGCAGGCATACAGCTCTGCCGAACCACGCGCATCAGTGTTTTCTATGTACAAGAAATAAGCAATGCGTTGGCACACGGACTGGCAAGAGGGATCATCCAGATGCCACAAAGGTCAATGTCAACACTTGAACGGATTATGCCGCGCCAGCGGATGTCTATAAAGTGCCATGTTGCGGTTTCCCAGTCACATACATCGGCGAAAGAAAAATCTTTCAGGAGAAGAAATTTACCATCATAAAAAACGACGCTCATAAGTTAGATAACGAGCGCGGCGCGGTCACTGAACACTAAGATGTCAAGGTACTCCGACATTTATTTTAATAATATCTGTATTATCAAGATTGAGACTAGTGTCACTAAAACTTTTAGGGTACCGCATTTTCATTATGGAATGTTTTGTGGACCACAGACTCACTCTAACAGAGGACGGCCTGATTTGCAGCGGATTTATTGGACAGCAGAACCCATGTGACATGTGTGCGGTAACTATTATTATCATTGTTTCAAATCACCGTCATAAGCCATTACTTTGTGGACAACTACACTGCTGCATCACTCCGGATTCTCTCTTCTCAGCCGTTTAGCGCCAAGGTGCAAGTTTGTTTTTAAGTAATCACGCCTTAAAGTTGTATATTTCGCAGCTCCTAAATACCTGCTTGCTGTGGCTTCAAGTGTAGAAGCAAGTCAGGGAACGATAGAAACATTTCTTGTACTCAGCGTCAAACGACAACGCTCTTTGGAAGGAAAAGAGCAGTTGGCTTGCCATTATCGAATTCAAAAGAATTCCAACCCCATTGCGTGGAGCAAGCTTTGTTATGTGAGTGTATTTCCCTTGTCTTCTTCGCGTAACGCTCGTCATCTCGCAGCCTCTTAGGCTGCTTCCATTGAGCGGGGCTCGGCACGAACGATGCTTGGAGACATGGCTGCTTCTGAATAAGATTTCGATTGCAGTACTTTCTATTTATTTTGCTTCGCTTCGTATGAAGCGTAGAATCAAAATTCAGGAGTAAATTTGCATACACTCTTCTGAGAGTGGGCCTTCAGCAGTTTTCATCTGAATTTTTCTTTCTTTTTATTACGCTGTACTTTCTCCACTTTGTGGCACGAAACACCAACGAAGCCCTGAACCAACGTATTAGACGGGTATGTCACTCGATGACCAGAGTTGAAGACGTCCATCTCGCTGCTCAGGTATTATAAATGATAATTCAAACTTTTTTGGTGTTTTCAATTTAGAGTCATTGATTTTATATCAAGCCAATCTATTAACTTACCGCCAGTTACATTTGTTTGTATTATTAATTTGCCCGGCTTGCTTCGATGGCGAACTGACTTGAGCATCGTCATGAGGGAGCCAATTCCGGATTTCGCTGGCAGCTTCATCTGACCAGCAAATCAATCGTCAAGTTACCACAAAAGCTCGAGGCTATGTTTCATTCTATCTTCTTCGTACGCAGTCCTGAACATCTTGTGTGCAGTTGTAAAGAAATCCATGATGGCGTTTATACCCTTGGTTCGGTACAGACCACTTTCGTCGAAGGTAATCTGTGCCCGATATTGTTTGCATGCTCAAAAAATGAAAGCCGTTTACAACTCCCTGTAACGCCGAATTAGAGCGCAGCTCTTGAGGAGGAGGAGAGAAGGGTACTGGAGGGGGGGGGGGGGGGTCAAGTGACCTCGGGGGTCAAGTGACGGAGCGTGGGCGTGGGTGATGCCGCTTGTTATTGGTTTGATTTGTTTGTTCTCTCCCCTTCCTCCTTTCTGCGTTTATTTCTCTTTCTTCAGAGCAATAAACTTTCAGTTGTAAGTCAGCGCCCTGTCTGTGTGTTTCTTCGACCTCGTCTTTCGTCCTTTTTTGCGCTGTTCCCTCCTAACATTATGTACCACCAACTAGCCCAACTACATGCCTTGACCTCGGGGGGCGGGGGGTCACGTGACATTGGGGAATCACGTGACCTGGGAGTCACGGGTCACGTGACGATCACGATGCGGATACCGATAACGTCATCAGTAACGTCACTGATGACGTCATCAGTGATGATGATGACGATGCGGATGCCGGTGACGTCATCAGTGACGTCACTGATGACGTCATCAGTGATTATGACGATGACGATGCGGATGCCGGCGACGTCATCAATGACGTCACTGATGATGTCATCAGTGATGATGCCGATGACGATTCGGATGCCGGTGACGCTATCAGTGACGTCACTGATGACGTAATTAGCGGCGATGACGTCGACGGGGGGTCACGGGACCTCGGGGTGGTATCCCTAGGTCACGTGACCCCGGGGGGGTCGCGTGACTTGGGTAACCCTAGTAACACTTGTGAGGGCAACTCTCGTGACCCTCGTGCGGGTAACTCTCGTTACCCTCGTGAGGGTAACTCTCATAACCCTCGTGACCCTCGTGAGGGTAACCCTCGCGACCCTCGTGAGGGTAACTCTCGTGACCCTCGTAAGGGTAACTCTCGTGATCCTCGTGAGGGTAACTCTCATAACCCTCGTGACCCTCATGAGGGTAACTCTCATAACCCTCGTAACCCTCGTGAGGGCTACGAGGGTTACTCGCGGTTACGCCGACGGCGACGCCGACGCCGCTCAAGCCGGGAACGGGCGCCTAAGAGCTGCGCTCTAAAAGCTTTAAACAATGCCAGCTGCTCAATTTAATTACATAAATAAGACGCTAAGCGATAACGTTCGCCGCTGCTGGGGAAGCACGGCAAAAACCAACCTCGTTGAGTGAACTAGTAATTTGCCTTGATGTTTAGAGATTGGGAGGTGACTAATCTCAAAATGAGATATTTGGCAAGTGCGGGATGACCGTCGGCGCCGAGTCATAGGTAGTCCGCAGGATACTGGCGATGGCGAGTTACATTTAGTCCACCATACATATTTCAAAGGTGATTGTCGGCGGCGAGTTATTCTTAGTTCAGCATACTTGGCCCTTCGTCCACACTTAGCGGCGAATCATACTTAGTCCAGCATACTTAGCTCGTAGGCGACAGTTGTTGGAAAGTTATAGTCCAGCATACGTATCCGCAGGCAAGTGTTGGTTGTGAGTCATACTTATATCCTAGTTACGCTAACACTATTTACTGTACTTAAGCTAGCGACACTTGACTCAATCGTGGTCGGCCGGAGCTACGTGGCGGTGCCAACTGCCACTGAGCCGATAACCATAATTGAGTTCAACTGAGCTGGCCTACCTCAGTTAACTGATGGGCGCTCGCACCAACAGAGCTAAAGATGGCGGCGACCGCCGCATGGCCGCCCGCGGCCAGCACCAGTGAAGCACTCAATATTGCGGAAGATTGGGAGGTATCTAGAAAATATTGTACCGGCAAATATTGCCGGAAAAGGTATGAGTTGGGGCCAGAGCTGGCCACTAGAACGAGAACGGAACGTCACGAAAGTCAAAGCTCGGCCATTAGAGCCATTGCGATGTCGATGCCAATAAGACTTTCGTTATGTCTCTCGTGCTTGATTACATGTGAAACGTTCTGACCATCGTTTTTTACCATAAAAACAAAAAGGAGCTTATTTTCTATTGTTCTAAACGTGTATAATAAATGAATAATGTTGATATATTTCATCTACATCACTTTTTATATAGAGAATAGTAATGTGTCATCAATTTTGATTTTGTTTCGGTTTCATCGGTGTACCGTGACACGCATCACGACTGTGGTTTTTAAGCCTATGTACCGTGTAATACCGGACAACTTAGTTGAGCTCAGTGAAATTTCGGAGATGCCAACGACCCTTGGCTTAATGACAGTCGAGTGCGCTAGTGTAACTAGGGTATGCACAGCAGAAGTTTGTCCGTTTCTTTTGCAGGGTTTGTGGTGACGTAAGAACGCCGAGCTCCGATTGGCTCTGATTGAGGGGCAATGTGTAGCCCTCGAGGCAGCTTGGTTCGAGGTCTACCCACTCTCCTTCAATGAGAGCCAATTAGAGCTCGGCGTTCTGACGTCACCACAACCACTGCAAAACAAGCAGACGAACTCACTCTCCGCATTATTCTATGGTATTCAGTTTGCAGGCGATCGTCGGCAGTGATTCATGCTTAGTTACACATGATTATATCCACATCCGATCACAGCCCATACCCCGATCTGACGCAGCCAATCAAGCGGGAAAATGATTGGATTGTCACAGTGCTCGTTTTATTTTTCTGGTTGGAAGTTCCTCTGGGAACTTCCAACCAGAAAAATCAACCAGAAACCTCTGGGAACTTCTCTGCTGTGCGCCCCCGTTCGCTTCCTATAACCTGCACCGTCACGCAGTCGGCGCTTCAAAGAATGTCGCTACTTGTAGGAAGCTCTTATCTAGCAACTTTACGGCCACCACTTGGTTGGCGCCCTCAAATCGCGGTGTGGACTGCGGTCGAACTTCAATGAAAACGGTGTATAGACCGCAGTCCACTGCCGGCGGTAAGTGAAACTAGTGCGCTTTAGCACCGCGTATGCGAGCGAACGTAAGCACGCTGTGCATTTACGTTTAGCGTTGCTTGTTCCAGATTGAGCGTGCGCGGAGCCAAAACTGAGAGCGGGCATGAATTGACACAAGGCGACGACTCGCATACGCAGCGTGGAGGTAGCCACGCTGATGCAAAGACACGGCGCCTTGCGTTTGCTCCTATACGTACTGCTAGAACTCTACTTAGTCGAGCGTACTTAATCGATATTCTATTGTCGTCACGCGCGACTGGTTCCAAACCAAAGTGGACTCGCGACACTACCGAGGTGAATCATAACGTACCAAGGTATTGCTCAGAGGGGGGGGGGGGGGGGGGGGGGGGTAACGTCAGAACTTCAGACAAAAGTTAATTGACAGAGTAAAGGGTGCGATAAACCTCTTTCCCTCGCGATTACCACAGTTACACCAAGGAGCTGCTTAAAATCCAAAAGCAATAATTCATTTCAAGCCCCTACATACACCCACCAAATATCACTAAGACTTCGAGGCACTACACGCATCAGTAGAAAATTTTAATTAAACCATTCTCGTGACGCACTCTTGTTCTCAATAAATTAAAAAGAAAAATGTCTCGATCGTTCTGAGGAACACGGATGAATCTCAAGAGTGTCGTCTGTGCAGCCCATTCGAAAGCACCTTAAGCTCTTCGCAAGCAAGTGTTGCAAGCTGTAATAAACGCACAATAAACTCACGGCACATTATGTGCTTCCCGGATGTATAGAAATGATAAAAGCAAGTTTATTTTCAAAAACTTCGCGCTCGCACCAAAAAACTAAAAGAAACGGAATATTCGAGGCCGCACTGTTGACAGCTGTGGCATGATTCACCGGTGACCCTCAACGCAGTGATGATGTGGATCTGTGAGAACCTATGTAAAATAACAGTTAAATATCTAGTTGTTTATAACGACTACGACTAAACTTGAGCAC
This sequence comes from Ixodes scapularis, assembly GCF_016920785.2. Taxonomy (NCBI): domain Eukaryota; kingdom Metazoa; phylum Arthropoda; class Arachnida; order Ixodida; family Ixodidae; genus Ixodes; species Ixodes scapularis. The sequence goes on along the minus strand of NW_024610069.1, from coordinate 77,057 downwards.
AGTTATATACATCGGACATTTATTGGAACTAAAGTGACATGACCGGAATGACACCAAGACCCAGCCGCCAGGGCATTCACCGTGTCGGGAATTTCGATATCGTTTGCACAGTTGCCTTTGCGAGTTACTGGTAAAAAGAACGCGGGTAAGTTCCGCTTTGAACAAATTCCTGTGGGGCGTAAAGAAAAATGTACCGTTTTAGTAACTTAAGAATCTGAATACCCAAACTTACTCTGCGAGAACAGTAGCGCTCTTGGAGCAGCTGAGTGCCTTGACGATGTCCGACCGTTCAGCCGGGTCTTCCGACTCCTGCAGTTTTTCCCAGAGAAACTTCCAACTCGCATCGTCGCCTTTCTTCACGGCTTCACAGAAAACCGTGTACCGCAGGTGGGGCGGGATCCTAAAGAAAAACGAGGCACCCTTATTACAGTAATGACTAAAGTATGTTGACAATAAAATTGAACGGCCCGAGGCACTGCGAATCACGAATGACAAATAGCTAAAAGAAAGCTAAATGCACGCGACTAAAACGCTATGTTCTATCAACGTTGATCAGAAAAAAAAGGAAGAAATAATTTTTATCAAGAAAAACAAAGTAATAAATAAAATAGGATTGCCCTCACCACGCTGTATTTTCTTGATTATGGCGGCACAATTATGAAATACTTTCCACGTGACAGTTCCTATTTCGATTTATACAAAAATGCATATTTAATCACAGGCAGCACTTTGACACTGGGCCAGCGCCGGGGTAATATTGTTCACAATATTGGCCCAGTTCCATATTTCGCACCACGGCCCAGTATGGGCCAATGTCGATTAACGATCGTTTTAAGAATTAGTCAGAATCTGCGATATGCTTCGAGTTCCGGCAGAAATGGGCGAATATCGGTTAACATGGCCGCGGCCACTGCGGTGTCAGCAGACTTGGGCCAAGCCAACGTTACTAGAACCGATCAGTTAGGAAGCTGCCATGGAGCCTCCTCCGAAAAAGCGGCACCGTTCCGTACTCGAGAACCGGGCTAATAGCGATCGCAATCGCAACGCCGCCATTTCTCCTGCACTCGCCACTCGAGGAACTGTACGTGACTTCTATTTTGGCTTTAATCGGCCATTTTGGTTTCGAAACAGGTACGGTGGAAGGGGCCTAAAGGGTACCACCCCCGACACCCAAGCGGACGCGCCGCGAATTACTGCCGAAGCTGAGATGCGACGTCGGGTCGCGCTACGTGAAATCACCACTGAGACGTGGTTGTATAAAAACAATAATAATTATGCTACTAACCTTTAAACTAAAGATTTTAGAAAACATCACCCCCCCCCCCCCCGTTTTGTACTAATCTCCAATAAAAGTTACTAGAAAAAAAGGTTTTTCCGTTAGTTTGTACGGAAAAACCCAGTTCCGGCCACTGATTGCCCGGAGCGCTCTCGGCTTCGGCGCCGGCCAGCCGTGGCGGCCGCCACAGTTGGCCGGCGCGATTGACCGATTCAGTATCGTTTCAGAAACGGCCAAGAGTCCCTAATACCGCCCGATATAGCCGGTTTAGACCCGACGAATTACCGGAAAACGGCGCTCGACACTGTACTATCGGGGAAAAATGAAATGCGAACAGAGGAGCGCGTGGCTCGCGGTACAGGCTGTGCCGCCTGGAAGTAAACCTAGGGGCGAGGGTGCGTGGCCTATTTCGATGTGTTCACGCCCCTCGATTAGCGCTCCCCCAGCTTCGGCAGTGCGCCTCTCAGTGCGCTGAAAGTTGTCACTGCTGTCACCGCTATCTTTGCTTGCTCGGCGAGAGCGGCGAGCTTCTTTGCACCGCACGCGCTGAGCCAGCAAAGATAGCGATGATAGCTTTCAGCGCACTAAGAGGCGCACTGCTGAAGCTTGGGGAGCGCAGAGGGAGGGGCGTGAACACGTCTAAGTAGGCCACACACCCTCGCTCCTAGGCTCACTTCTAGGCGGCGCAGCCTGTACCGCGAGCCACGCGCTCCTCTGTTCGCATTTCATTTTTCCCCGATAGTACATCAGCGTGACGCTGGCCGACCCAAGTGATATTCCACCGACATCGGCCACATCGCAGAAATACTGGCCCGATCGTTACGGTCCAGCGCCAATATTGGCAGCATCAGAATGATATTGGCCCGACTTTCCGATCCGACACCAATATTGGCGCAATACTGTATGCTTCCTGGGATGATCATTCATAAGCGAACCGAAATCATTTTTTTTTAAGATATTTAATTTCGGTTATAACAAATGCCACATATTCTGGAGCTCGAACCATTGTCGCGTAAAACGTTATTTTAGACATGTACAGGGTCCGCTAGTAAGGACCATCTCATTCGGCACACCGTACAAAATTCGAGTTACAGACGCACAAAGCCTAAATTAGGCACGCGAACGTAGTTTCGTAAAACGTTTTATGTCTATTTTCTTAAGAACTTAATTAGTAAAATATTATAAATAAAGCAACATCGATGGCCGTATGCCTTCTATGCCTCATACCAGCCTGTTTGACGTCTCCACAATGGTTCATGAACACGCCCCCGAGTGGCTCTCTCAACGCAAAAATGCTAAGATACAATGGCAGGTGTTGGCGATTAGCAGGATAATGGCGATAGTTAATACTTTTATTAAAATATGTGACCTCCCACCTAAGAGGGAGGTCACAAACCGGTGTACAGACGACGAACGTCAGGTACAGGGCATCCATTCTTTGAAAAAAAGGGTGTGTTCTTATACCCTTTGTCCCATATGAGACAACCCGTAACTTCAGTTAGATGTAAAGCGCACTCACGTCTAACCGCTCATTCACACTGGAAGCGGATCCGCGTTTGCAAAGCGGTTGCGAACGCGGTTGTATAAAGATCCAGTACAATTGCACGCGCATCGATGACATCAAGTGCGCGTGCAATTGTACTGGATCCTTATACAACCGCGTTCGCAACCGCTTTGCGAACGCGGATCCGCTTCCAGTGTGAATGAGCGGTAACTGACGGTACCATCTTTAACGAGAGGTGTGATAGCCGTGTGATACAACTTATTAAAAACGCTAATGTAGAGTATGTGTTACTGACTACAAAAAAAGAAACATAATCCGGGTCTGCTTGGTCCCACTGGAAATCCCCAGTGTTTTCTTTCCGTGGTCCTTCATACGTCGTTTCGCTATATAATAAGTTACATCGCACCGTTATCAAGCCCCTCATAAAATTTTGGGCCGTCTGTTCAAATATAGCGCGCTGTGCGTCGTACTGAAGTTTAGGGTCCATTATATGGGACAAAAGGGTGTAAGACGACACCTTTTTTTTTTTTAGAGTGTAGGAAGTGCGCGGTTGTCTTTTTTTTTTTTTTGTTCTGATTTTAATATTTTATCATCTCTGACTCAAGCTCCACAAAAAATATACATAGAACTTCCTGGCAAACTACGTTAGCGTACTGAAATTCGGGTATGTACGTTTTACTTCCGATTTTGCAAGGCGTGCCAAATGTGTTGGTCCTTACAGCGGCACCCTGTAGATACGAATGCGATTATATAAATTAAAACAAAATCGTATTTTTTGTCTTACCATTTGCAACTTCGTCCGTTTTGTAACGTTTCTTTTACTTTCATTGTCCCATTTAAATTTATTAGAGTACAGCCAAACGGAGAAAAACATGCTGGAGGGCACTAAAAGCCGTTCACTGTACCCGTACGAAAATGTCATATATTTTATTTAAATAAGATCAGCGTTAACGACAGACGTCCACGAAAGTATTATCTGGAGTCACACAACAGACACAAGGATTAAAAAAAGAAATCTTTTTGTCCACAAAAGATGTCCAGGTGACTGTCAAGACCATTGTAGGTCTTTTCCATACGAAACACTGTATTGTGTACATTTGACGCGACTGAAAAATAAAAAAGCATAGGCGAACGGGTCGCCGTCTATGGAACCCTGAGGGATATCTGAGCCAGCAAGTCAGGACAGTCAAGAAAGCCGTGAATGGCTTTAAAGAAAAATGAAACATCAACTTTTTCACGGCGTTGATGTAAACTAGACAAATGTAGAGCGCTCATTAAACAATCATTGCGTAACCAATATTAGTTATCGTTAAAGTCCCTATGTCTATAGATTGACTGGAATTTATTTTGTACTCGCTCTAGCCTAATGGAGCTGCTGGGACAGATCCTGTTCCAGACCACCGAGGCGTATTCCCGATGGGATCGAGCTAACACGCAGTAGTGAACAAAGAATATCTTCGGTTTCGAAAACACTCTAGACATCCTTCAGGCATCACCCAGAGTACGCAAGGCGGACATAATCATTTGATCTATATGTGCGTCAAAGCGGAGAGAAGAATCAAATATCACAGCAAAGTTTCAAATTTCGCTAACAAAACTCAGAACCTCTGAGTGAATAGTGTAGTGGAAACATGCTGTGCGTTTTTCGCGTGCAGTTAATTATAGTTTTAGCCTTATTTAAGATGAGGTTGTTATAGTCATACACCAATTATAGAATGAACAAGCATCCTCCTGAAGCATTCTACAATCAGTGACACTGCGAATTTCACGAAATATCTTAATATAATCTGCATATTGCAAAACTGAAAATTGGAGATAAACTTAGACACGTCATTGAAAAAATAGAAAAAAAGTAGAGGCTCCAGCAACGACCCCTGAGGGACCCCGGAAGTGACGCCATATCTCAACGAGTATTTTCCGTTTACTCGAACAACGCATGCTTCGTGCAATAAATAATCTTGCAGCCAGTGGTGCAATGTCCCACATACACCATACTGCCATAGTTTCGACAGCAGAATGTCGTGGTCTACAACATCAAAGGCCTTACTAAGGTCAAAAAGTATAGAATCGACCTGCCCCTTACTGCACACGGCCTTTGAGATCGCAGACATAAAAGCAACCACATTTGTCGTTCTAGAGCGTCCGGGTATGAATACGTGCTGGACAGGCACTATTTCAGTTTTGAAAGAAAATGACAGAGTTTTTTTATCTGCCATTGCAAATAACTTCGAGAAGGTAGATGGTAGCAAGACCGCTCGGTAACTGCGGACGTCCCCTGTTACCTTACTTGTGCACAGGAATGACTACGGCAACGATCCACGCCTCCGAAAATGCACCCGACTTCAAAGAGTTGTTAGAGACAGATACAATAATAATAATAATAATAATAATAATAATAATAATAATAATAATAATAATAATAATAATAAATTTGTATTCAGGAACATTCATAAATTCATACAGGAGTGCGGGGGCAATCAAAGCCAACGGTGGCTTGTGTGACGCCGCCCCCCCAAAAAAAAAGAAAAAAGAAAGAGACAGAGGTTGAATGTCCAAGAACACAGTCAGTAAAAAATTAGCACAAAGAAAGCAGAAAACGGGAAAGAAAACGATCATAAAACAGTTAGGAGTGCACAAGACAGGATGACTAATATATACACAAATGCAAATGTAGTAAATATAGACACAATTGTGAAACGACCAAGAACAAAGTCAGTACAAAAATTCGCAATAATAAAGCAACGTGGACGTTAAAAACAAGAATAAAGCAGTTAGGAGTGCACAAAACATGAATAATATGTACACAAATACATACGCAACTAAATATAAACATTATGTAATCTCTCCTCCGGAAAGATGAACTTTCATACATTTCTTCAGCTGTCTCAAAGAATTAGCCTGCAGAATTTCAGAGTGCAAATTGTTAAACGTCTCAGGCACATAATATTCGCGCGTATTCCTACCATATCGAGTACGGACAAAAGGGACTTTAAATGTTTCTTGAAAACGAAGGGAATGAGTAGGTACGTTTTCTCTCTTGAAATCATCAGACCAGAAGTAACGTTGGACAACAGTTCGAGTAAAAATACTTCTGAGACATGGGAATTGCAGGAAATTAAACAGGTCACTGTCGTCAGGTATTTGCAAGCCGTAAGATACACTTTTCAAAATATTTCTTAAAATGCTATCTATTTTACCATGCGACTGGGTAGAACAGTTTCCAAACACTGTAATCCCATACCTTAACACGCTATATGCAAGTGTGTGGGCGATTATTTTACGTACAGAAAACGGCATAAGCGATTTGGTGTTATATAAAAGACAACGTACACTCCTTAGCTTTGCACAAAGTGACACGAATTGAGCACTCCAAGTTAGGCCGCAGTCAAATAAAATTCCAAGGTACTTGACAGATTCAACATATTCCAATGAAACACACTTGCATGGTACACATTTTGAGTGATGTAAAACAAAAGGGAAATCGAGACGGACGTACTTAAGGGGATTATGGAAACAGATAAGTTTAGTCTTATTTACGTTCACATCCATAAGGTTTCGCTGAAACCAGTCCATGACTGTAGTCGCAGCACACTGTAGTGAGCGGGCGGCATTTTCGAAATTAAGATGTCGAGTGACTATTACGGTATCGTCCGCATATTGATAAAGCTTGGCTTCAGAGAGAGATGTTGAAATATCATTAACCAACAGATTAAATAGAAGTGGAGACAAAATTGAGTCCTGGGGTGCCCCTGCTCTTAGCATTGTTCGCGGACTGCGGGACTCAGCTGCAATTACAAGCTGTGAGCGATTTAAAAGGTAATTGGACAGAAAAGAAAAAAACGGGCCACGAAAGCCGTAGCTATGCAGCTTTCCCAAGAGGACTGAATGGCTGACCGTATCAAACGCCTTCAAACGTCTAAAAAAAGGGCACAGCTAACACGATTTCTTTCAAAACCGGAAAAGAGTAAATCAGAAAAGTCTTCCAGCAGAGGTTGAGTTCCTTTTCCCCAAATAAAACCAAACTGACTAGGTGAGAGGACATTATGCACGTCTAGAAAGGATGACATAACTTGGAATACGTGTTTTTCTAGGATTTGAACAATAATTGGTAATATAGAAATTGGGCGGTAATTTTCAATCTTATTCGCTCCACCTCCTTTGTATAAGGGCCTTACAATAGCAGTTTTTAGTTCATCTGGAAGAACGCAACTCTCAATAAAGCCATTCAACATATGAAGCAATACATGCTTGATAACCTCATAATTTCTGCGGAGATCGGAAACTCGGATGCCGTCAATGCCTGGAGATTTGGAAGACTTGAAACTAAATAGTAACGAGTGCAGGTCGACATCATTGAGCGGTGGAAGAAAAGCAGAAGCTGCGACGACATTGTCGAAAGTGATGGAAGAATCTCTGCTTTTACCAGAAAAGGTCGCAAAAAAACTGTTGAAATCTCTTACAACTGTTGAAAGATTTGGACCGAAGTTTTTTTTTTCAAAACGTTATCAACAGAACTTGTAGAAGGGTTGCCACGAAACTCATTGACGAGAATCCAAGTCTGTGTCATGTTCGAGCGAGACTCTGAAAATTTTTTATGAAAATACTTTCGCTTTGCCGAGCGAATCATAGCATTTACCATGTTTCTGCAAATTTGATAGTTCGATTTAAGTACAGTATTACTAGGCGAACGCCTATATCGAGCCCACAAGTTATTCTTTTCCGCTATTGCCGCCAAAATGTCTGCACTCAACCAGTAGTGATTAGGCCGACGTCTTTTAACGCAGATTTCTTTTCTTGAGGAAACGTAAAACATATTAATGACATGAGCGAACTTTTGGTATGTGCCCGTGGAACTAACTGATTGAAGAAACCCATTCCAGTCGAAGGAAGAAACAAGACGATCAAATTTAGCGGTGTCAATAACAGATGTTCTAGTGCCCAGTAAGGTATTTTGCGGGGCAGGGTTAACATTGGATCACCGACATGAAATAAAGTAATGATCTGCAAGCTTCTGTGTGATAATTGCTGACTGGACTCTTTGTGAACAAGTTCGGAGATTGATATGGTCTATACATGAGACGACCAACCGACCCGAGAGAATTTCTTCACGGGTTGGAGCATTTATCAAGCTGCTAATCCCGTTACCAGAGAGAGTGTTGAGGTAAGTGCATACTGAAGGCTTTGGGGGGTCAAAATGTCGATGTTAAAATCGCCGAGGATGCATAATTGATCGTGAGTGGACAACTGCCGAAGAGCACCATCTAGTTCATCCAAAAAATTGCGTACGTGTTCTGATGGAGGCCTATATATTGCTAAAAAAACATATAGAGCTAAGTTCACTTGTGATATTGAACGCAATACATTCGGCGTGACTGAACGTAACCGTTAGGTTATTGATGGACCAGTTGTCACGAACATAGACTGCAATCCCACCCCCTCTGCCACATGGCCGAGTGGTAAACGTACTGTTATAGTTTGGCATAGAAAACTGACTTGTAATTTCTGCTGCAATATTAATTTCGGAGAGAACAAAAACGTCAACTGAAGTGTTGATATCACTACATATTACTTTGAATTCATTCCAATGTTTTCGAAGGCTCCTGATATTAACATGAACTACTGTGCAGGATGAGTCTAGAGAATCTTCAAAAGAATTACGAAGTCTGTGAAAATCTGACACTCGAGCAAAATTCATTAGGGGCCTATACAATGCTGTCAATGTCCGTTATCTGGTTGACACGAATGAGGTCAGAACCCTCACTCTTCTTGGCAAATATTTTTCCCCTTTTCACCCATACGAATTTGTAGCCCTGAGCCTTGCCTTTCTGTCTTGCTAGCCAAAACAGCTCCTTGCTCGCTCGGGTCAGGTTATCATTGAAGTAAAGCCGTGGGATGTCCCCTGTTTGACTCAGCAAACGAAGGGCACCACGCTCAGCCATCCAGGCTTCCTTCAGACTGACTGAAGAGAATCGGATTAGGACTGGTGCAATCCCGTCCCGCCTGCCTGGCAAGCGATGTACTTCCTGAATATCAGAACACTGGAATGTCTTAGCAATAGACAGCTTACTCGCGAGCTCGGCTATAGACGCTACGAGATTTTCTCCCGGAGAGGTCGGCAGCCCGTGCAGTTCCATGTTAGCAAGACGCGAGTACTGTTCGCTGTCATTTTGCTCAGTACGTATTTTTAGGATCTCTGTTGCTTGGGACTGTATCTTGGCTTGGAGATCCGAGACCTCGGCCTGGAGGGCTTTCACCGTTTGATTATTTGATGTTGCTAGCGTTAAAAGAGAGTTATATTTTGCAGAGAAATCAGCAATGCATGTTTGGACGTCTTTCACTGTCGTCTGGAGGCACTCAACAATAGGCCCTAGGGCGAGGAGTTCGTCAAGCTTGGCGGGGAGCACTTCCAAGGAGTCGACGCTCTGTTTCAGGGAGAGTAAGGCTTCAAGTTTTGCGTTCATGGATGCTAGTTCTCCCCTTACGGAGCCAGTTTCTTTTCATGGATTTGGTGCACTGGAATGCGCTGGGCTTGGAACTGAGAGGTTCTCATTATTGCGACAAGACCTGCAGATCCAATTGTCTCTCTTCACTTGACTCATGGCGGTAAACCTTGATTCAGAAACGCCTGCGCAGTTTTTAGTAAGATGGAAAGCGTTCTTGCTGGTCGTACAAATCAGGTGTTTGCCATCGTTCCGAATTTCTTTGCTGCACTTAGCGCATTCCACACATGAAGCCATGGTCTGCACCAGTTCAGTCTCTGCTCAGAAGACTCGTGCAGATAAACGAGAAATCGACTAGCTCACCGCGAAGATGGTCTTGCTGGACAGCTGGCTTTGGACGAACACAAAGCTCTGCAGGGTAATAAGGCGGAAACCTGCCCTGGCAGCCGAGGCCAAAAACGACAGTTCTGACCAGGTTCGGATTCACCTCACGAAGCACATAGGTCAAGCGTTGCAGCTCAAGTAGGAGTCGAGTGACAAGCACCGGTTGTTGATGGACGAGCGTTCCAAGCTTCGGAGGCACCGGAGCAATGTCGTCGTTTTGATGGCGGTCGGTGGTGGCTCACCGGGATGTTCTGAGTAGATCTTCGTAGGATTTCAAAGAGATGGGTCACCTCTAGCGTGGCAAGATAGGGTAATCTGCGTCCATCAAATGAGTGCAGGGTGTCGAGGCGTTGAATAATAATAATAATAATGATAATAATCAATCTTTATTATACAGTGTCCAGGAACAAACCTAAGTTTATGGTGCTGGTACACTGCTGAATAAAAAATACATTATACTCATCTCCGCAGAAAAGATTTTTTAGCATAATACTAGGCCGTACACGAGTAATTAGTAGAATAAAATAAAAACAAGGCCGTAACACTCGACACGGAACACAAGACCGTAGGAAAACAAGTGCACCACAAGAAAGCACGCCATGTAGATGACGAAATTCAGACATAACAGAGCCAATTCAGCAATGCCCATCCTGCATGGGCAAGATTTTAATAGAAAGGACAAACGTCCTCTAGCAAGGGTGGAAAATTTCAAGTTTTTCGGAGTAACGATTCAAACGCTGTGCCATTCTCACAATTGGGTTTCCGGACTAAACGTTCTAAAAACATAAAAAGTTGACAGAAAACGAATAGGCACACGTGGAATCCTAAGACACAGTTGAGATAACAGGCTCGGAGGATTGATGATTTCATGCAGCGTTTTAAACAAAATTCTCCCGACGCCGTTGCAAGCAAAGCAAACCAACACGCAAAACACAGACTCATATGTTAAACAGTGAGCATCCTCCTTATGAAGCGATGTTTAAGATAGAAACAAACTTTTTTCGCACACGTTAATAATGATAATGATAATAATGATAAAAACACAATAATAATAATAATAATAATAATACTAGTTCATTGCACGAACACACAACCAGGTACAGAAACGGGTTCATCAAAGCCATCTAGGGTTTGTATGATGAACACCACCTTGACGCGCATGCGGCTCGTGAAGTGAAACAGAATATCACAAATGATAACAAAATTTGTTTCCGGAGTCACTCAATTAAAAAAAACTAATATGATTGCTCACACTGTCTGACACCACATTACCATCAAACTGAGCACGGATACACAAAACATCAGAATTTTTTTTTCTCGATCGGTCTTGAGATGGGTTTTAGCAAACACACTTGAGAGCTTTCTGTAACTTTTCCGCCTACTCTATGTAATCTAAGCCTTCGTGAAGCTCATTAAATATTTTAGAGCGCAGCTCTTAGGCGCCCGTTTCCGGCTTGAGCGGCGTCGGCGTCGCCGTCGCCGTCGGCGTAACCGCGCGGTGCATTATGGGTAAATTCTTGCGCTAAATCTAGCGGAAAAATTTCCCCGCTAAATCTAGCGGAATATTTTCCCCGCTAAATCTAGCGGAAAAGTTTCCCCGCTAAATCTAGCGGAATATTTTACCCGCTAAACCTAGCGGAAAAATCTCTCCGCTAAATCTAGCGGAAAAATTTCCCCGCTAAATCTAGCGGAAAATTTTCTCTTCAGGCCAGGTGACCCCTCGAGGTCACGTGACCCCCGTGGTCACGTGACACCCCCAGGTCACATGACCCCCACGGGACCTTAGCGAGGGGGTCATATGACCCCTCCAAGGTCACGTGACCATCCCTCCCCCCCGATAACACGTGAACCTCAGTACTCTTCCCTCCTCCTCCTCATCAGCTGCGCTCTAATTCGGTGTTACAGGGAGTTGTAAACGGCTTTAATTTTTTGGTACATAAAAATATCTTGCGTCTCTCCATAACGCGTTCTTTTGCTGGGCCCTTCAAACCGTTGATTTCTCCTGAACGACCTAGACACATACTTGGGATTCTTAAAGGAACTGTCCCAGTAGTGCCTGCTGATAATAGTGTGCTTGAAAAGGGTCTGAAATTTAGGCAACTGCAACGATTTAAACAAGTTGTCCTCTGCAAGAAACTCCGAGTTGTAAGATACGCTTCTCAGCACACCTTTCAAGATTCCATCAATCCTCTTATGCCATCTCCTGGGACAGTTTCCAAATGAAGTAATGCCATATCTTAAAATACAATATCCCAGTGCTTGCATAATAAGTATCCGAATTGACATCGGGACAAACACTTCAATAGAATACAGCAGACAGGATACTCTTCTCATTCTTTTGCAAATATTTGCCATCTGTGCGTTCCAGGATAAATCAGAACCGAACACAATTCCCATATACTTAACATCACAAACATATTCAACAGGAACGCGTGTACAATCGGCACAACATGACGTATGCAAAATCAAGGGCGTATCTAGGCAAACACTCGTCAGCGGGTTTGAAAAACAGACCAGTTTTGTTTTTGAGCAATTGATATTAATACGGTTTGGCGCAAACCAATCGAACAGGTATATAGCGTCATCCTGCAGCATATCTATCGCGGTACTATAGTGCAAATGTATATATATCTATATCGCCTATATCGCCAAGAAAAGTCATCTGAGACCGGTAAGTTAAAAGGTTAGTAAGAAGTGAAAGAAATGGACCTCTGAAACCAGAAACATTAAGTTCTTGAAGCAGTGTGTCATGACTAACTGTGTCAAACACCTTGGATACATCAAGAAACAGAGCACGGGAGATATTGATTATTGTCAAAACTAGTGTTAAACACGTCCGATAGCTCTTCCAGTAGAGGTGAATACCGCGACCCTTGACAAAACCGTATTGGCAGGATGACATAAGGTTATGCTTGTCAAAAATGAAGTCATAACTTTGAACAGATGCTTCTCCAAAATTTTAGACAACGGAGGCAAGATTCATATTGGGCGATAACTTTCAAACTTTCCTCTAGTCCCACCCTTGAATAACGGCTAACCGTTGCAGTTTTTAGGTTGACCGGTATGCAACCAGAAGTTAGTATTTCGCTTAGACTAATGAGTAGCACATTACACAAGGTGTCAAAGTTCCTTCGGTGCTCACCCATTCCAATGTTGTCACCACCAGCCGGTTTGTTGGAGCTGAGGCCAGACATTAAAGGATGCAACTCCTGCCTGTCCAAGCAGGGAAGGAAACCCGACGGAGCTACGGTTCTTTTCAGTGTTAGGGTTCTTTCCTCCCGGTCTTTGACAACTCTCAAAAACAAAGCGATCTAAGCATTAAAGTCGTTTGCAACTGAGAATGCATTGCGTCCAAAGCAGATCTCCGATTCAAAGGCTGCCCGTACCGGCATACCACGGCGTTCGTTTATAGGACTCTATGTCTTGGCAAAGTCACGAGATGATTGAAGAAATTAATTTTTGTAATGCATTCTTTTAGCCGAGCGCAACATAGCGTTGGCGCGGTTTCTGGATATCTTAACGTCTTGTCTTAGCTGTTTACTCTTTGGATTATTCCTGCTGCGAGCCCATGCCAGCTCCTTTTGCTTAACTGCTGCCAAAATGCCACCATCCAACCACGGAAGGTCAGGCTTTTTTTTTTTCGAACTTCTCCATCTTTTACGCAATTTATCTTTAGAGAATTTAGAACTTCATTAAACCTGTCATAAAGTTCGAATGTACTTGACGAGCCAACAAGATCCTCCCACCGGTAAGTCCTGATGAACTCAGCATAACGTTTCTAATCAACTCTAGTGATTGTTCGTCGGGGTTGGTAGCGCTGCGGCACATTCTCCCCAAAAACACAACAATACGTAACAAAAAAATGGTCCGCCAATTTCTGGCCAATCACGACTGATCTGATTAAAGCGTCAGGCGCTTTTATGTTCAAATGATCTATACAGGTTGGCACCAACTTGTTCAAAACATGCCCCTCTCTTGTGGCCGAGTTAATCAGCCAGTCAACTCCAAAATCCTCAATCAAATTTAAATAATACACCACGTGGCTTTTAGAAAGCGCCAGCGTATCAATGCTAATATCTCCCGAAACGCATAAACAGCGTTGAGCTTCCAGGCCCTCGAACGCCGCCCGGAGCTCCCGAATAAAGCTGGGAATGCTTTCAGGTGGTGGTCTCTACAGAGCAAGTAAAAAGAAACTGCATTGTGAGTTTGTTATTTTTAGAGCTAAGTATTCGGCTGCTTCGAACGTGAGATCCCGACGTTCTGCATGCCACCCATTCCTTACAAATACGGATATACCATCCCCTGTTCTGCCGTGTCGTGTGAAACAAAATTGGTTAAAACCATCCAGATGATAACATTTAGTTGATCCGTCATGAGCGTTGATTTCCGATAGTACGAACACATCAACGTCGGCGATGACATTTCTTATCAAAACACAAAACTGGTCCCAATATTTTATAATGTTTCGAATATTTACGTGTACCACAGTATATGTGATGCTGTCGCTAAGTGCGAAACTACTCTTAGGGCTCGAAAAATCCGATAGCTGAAAAAAAGGAAACTGAAACGAAGCTATCAAGTTACATTATTTTTTCGAGGTCAGCGTGTCGGTAGATTTCGATGGGACGGTCCTTCTCGTCTCTCTTTGCAAAGATGTTGCCGTCCTTCACGCATAGAAATTTGAAGTTCATTTTTCTGGCGCGGGAACGGGTCATCCAGAAGGGCTCTCCGTTGAGCCTAGGGAGGTTATCATTGAAAAACAGACGCAGCAGCGTTGACCCCTGGCTTAGTGCGTGCAACCCACGGCGTACTGCCATCCACTTTTTTTTTCTGCCGCCAACCGATTATTATTATTATTATTATTAAATTGAAAGAATCAATTCCAGGTATTGGAGAGAAGTTGGGACTGTATATTGTTGCGTGCATATGTTGGAATCCCTATTATCACCTACATTGTTCTGTCTCTGTAGGTGAGTTTGAATCGTGAACTTGTTTGTGGGGAGTCTTTCAAGCATGAACTGTAGGTTGCTGTCCCACAAGCCGCCTCTTGCTTTGACAGGCCCGTGTATCTGCCTTGTTAAATGCGTGTTCAATAAAATTATTATTATTATTATTATTGTTATCACTTATTATTATTATTACCCCAAGAGCGTGTCTACGTCTTTCAAGAGCAATCAACGTTTAGTCGTTCAATGGCTAATATTTAGCTGTTACCTATTTGCTGTTCCCCCATAATAGATACTAGCTGTTGCACGTGCCGTAAATTTCTTGTGTGTGCTCCTTTTGATTCTGTGCTTCACTACTTAGGCTACTCGCCGTTCACGAGCGCGGAAAGTCAACAACTGAATGAATGAATGCATGAATAAATGCATGAGGTGCTCAGAAGAAGAGCGTGTTAAGGAGAAAGCGTGAGGTATTTTCATGTACAAACATTTAATGAACTTCACGAAGACTTACATAACAGAACGTCAATGCGAAAATTAAAGAAAATTCTTAAATGCGTATGCTAAGGCCCATCTCAAGACCGATAGTAAGAGCATTTTGTCTTGTGTTATTTATTCTGAAGTGGTGTGCATCCCTGCTTTAGATTTTATGGTAATGTGGTGTCATATACTGAGAATAATCATAGTGAATTAACTTCTTTTACCTAAGTGTATCCAGAAACAAAATTTGTTAGCATTTGTGATTTTCTGTATGACATCAGGGCAGGTATGCTCATCAAGGTGTTTTTCACCGTAAAAAGCCTAGACGGCTTTGATGGACCCGTGTCTGCACCGAGTTTTATGTGTTCGTGCAATAAACGATTAATCATAATAATATTATTATTATTAATATTAATATTATTATTAAAAAAGTGCATTTGTATAAAAAAAGTGCCTGATGCTGGGGACCTGCAGAAAAAAAACTGCCACATTGACTACTTGAAAAAGCCGAAGGACGCCACACCGGCATATTCACAGCATGCATGAAACATCATAAATAAAACAAAATATCTCAAAAACCACGAAATAAATTGATCAAGGCACGATTTCCTTCAGGAGCGTGGCTTAGAGCTCGCACTTTCACTTTCACAGCCACGCAAAACCAGAAGACACTACCAAGAAATGCCCGGCCAGATTTTTAAAATGTACATTTCAGTACTGCAACTTATCAGAGTTCGCATCATCGCCCGGCTAGCTCAGTCGGTAGAGCACGAGACTCTTAATCTCGGGGTCGTGGGTTCGAGCCCCACGTTGGGCGCTCATTTTTTTTTTTCTTCTTCATTATGACGATCTTTTTTCTAAAAGTTGATTGATGTTTTAACTGCCATTGATGTATTAGAGTGCTGCGGTATCAACTTCCTACTATTTTTGCATTCCCTTCTTAACTGTGTAGCACCATCTGACCTCGTTTATCCTAATTAATGCGAATGAACGACATTTGTGAGCTCATTGTTCTTATTTCGACGAACGAGCCCACTTTAGTTCTGAACTTAGAAGCACTGAGGCGGCTGTGGAGATTTCTATAATCCCCTATAAGCGCAGCGTAACCACTAAAACTAAACGTCGTTTGCGATAGCGAAATCTTCGCCCAGGTATGTTGTAATGATGCTCAGTCAATAGGGGGCAACATTTCTAAGACAACTCAGTCTGGAAAATATGCCGTTGGAACGCGGCCCCCGTTTACTGGAACCAATACTTGATCACAGGGCGTTCCTTTGCGGTCAGTTCGTTTTGTTTGTTCGGCTGTAGTTCGCTGCTTAGTTTGTGGTCCGTAATCCATTTTGAGACGAGGTCAGCAAACGTTTAGATTTTAGACACATGTAAGGTTTTCTTGTTTTTTTGTACTTCCCCGTTCCCGTATAGTTTTCCGAGTGTCAGGCGCGGCACAACGGCGACGCTGCGATCTCGTCTGGCTAAAGGCCCACGAATAAGACATGTAGCGACACCTCGCTTCTCTTCCGCGCAAACATGTTTTGTCTTAATTGTTTTGCTGTTTTACGCTCGTACGTCAACGATTGCAACACGCTCCAATAGCAAGAGGTCTTCCAATAAACGAACTTAACTCTTTGAAGTCACACCGCTGCGGTGGCGCTGCTGTTCGTGCTGCGCATGCGCGCACGGTTCCCCTCTGGAGTCCCCCACTTCACCTCCCCCCCCTGCCTACGCCACTGCTTCTGACTCACGGATCATTTAAGAATTGCGCCAGTGTCACGCCGGTGTTTACGACAGCATCTTGCCTCTGTCTATTTTTCGGCCCTTGTCTACGATCATCTAAGAAGCCTGGGAAATTGAGGACACGATAAAACAGGATGACAGGACCGGTCGCGACAACTGCGACCAGGCGGCCACGATAAGACAGCAGCCGAGGTGGCCGAGGAGGGATTAAAACGAGCTGCGCACCCAGTGAGCGCTAAACGAAAAACACTTTTATTTCCCCGCCGCTCCCGGGAAGAAGAATGTAATGTCGCCGTGTGGAACGGTGACGCCATCTGTTAGGTGGGCACAACACTACATCCCCCTTTTGAACTCGAGGGGTCTTGTGCAGCCTAACCTCGAGCTTATAAATTGAGTCCCTTTGTTGGCTTCACCCACCGCCCTAAGGGGTGAGCCGAACACCTTGAGAAGCGCTTGTCGCAGAAGTGCTAGGCACATTCGTCAAGTCACGAGTCACAGCTTTGACTCGCGGCTCAGCTACGGGGCTTGACTGACCAGGTGTGGCTGGCAGGCATAGAACTGGGTCACTCGGACGGCTGGACTAGGTGTCTCGGTGACGTAGGATCGGGGTCGCTGTGCCAGGCTGAATACTTTTGCTATACACGAAATGACCTGGACACAAACGTCCTCGCCTGCTTCCAAAAGCCGCAGCGACAGTGCCGCGTGACGAAAGTTGAAGTCTTTCCTTTGACGACTTTGCACCACATTCTCTCTACGTCTGACGACCTTCGGTGATGGCCACTTGGGAGTGAGGGATATGTTGACCCCTGTAAGCCGAGTCTGTAGGCGCCGTCCCGATAGCAGTTCCGAGGGGCTGTAGCCAGTCACGCCGGAGGTGTCGCGATAGACAAGCAATGCCATGTGAGGGTCGTCCGACTTGACAAAAATTTGTTTGAGCGTCTGGAACATGCGCTCTGCTTCCCCGTTTGCTTGGGGGTACCTCAGGCTGCTTGTCTGATGTGCGAACCCATAGGTAGCCGGAAAGGAAGCAAACTCTTAAAGAAAACTGTGGACCGTTGTCTGATACCACAGAGTCCGGGATTCCAAAACGAGCGAAGTACCTCTTCATCATGACAGCGATGACAAAACTTGATGTCGTAGGCGTAAGGCTCACCTATTTTGAGAAGCGAGAGTAGTAGTCTACTGTGACGGCATAGTTGTGACCCTTCTGTTTAAACAAGTTTACCCCGACTCGCTGCCGCGGACAGCCTGAAGTGGGAGTTCCGAAAGGTGGCTCACAGGGCTGAACCTTGGTCTGCGCACACTTCTCACAGGTGCCAACCAGCTGTTCTAACTCGCTGTTTATGGCGAGCCACCAGACCGAGTCACGAGCCCTGGCTTTACATCGCCCGATGCTTTGGTGACCTTCGGGGAGGAGTTAGGGCATCTCCTTTCAAAGGGACTTTGAAACCAGGATACGACAGTCCTTCAGCAGCTGCCCTTGGAATGCTGTGATGCTGCTTCATTCCCTCCAGTGGGCTTGAAAATGAACAGGAACATTGGACAGCTTCCTTGGACAGCTTCCTTGGAGAGCCACCCTCGCAGAACCTGAGCAAGCCACACAGACTCCGTCCTCGGATTGGTGCTTGCTAAGACGATCGAGACGAGAGGACGTGAGACCTTCGACGTCCATGAGCAGCTTCCATACAAACAGCTCGACTTTGTCGACTTGGTTTTCGGGGGCCTTCAGAGGAGCGCGGGAATGAATGTCTGCTGTTGCCAGAAGCTTCCCGGGCATGTACAGAACCTTGTACTGGTAGGGCATCAGACGGATCCTCATCCACTAGCTGGTCACCAGGAGGAATTGTGTTCAGTTCTACAGAACTCAGCAGCGTGACGAGGGGTCTGTGATCGGTATCAAAGTTGAACCTGATGCCTCGTACAAACCGGTTAAAGTGCTCGACTGCCCACGTTATAGCCAGTGCTTCCTTTTCAGTCTGATTGTACCGAGTCTCCGTTGGCGTAAGAGACCGCGAAGCGTAGACGACTGCACGACGCTTTCCTGATGGCTGCTCTTGCAGCATGACGGCTCCCAGTCCATAGCAGCTCGCGTCAGCAGACACCGGTGTAGGGTACGAGGGGTCTTACTTGACCACACAAAATTTGGAGCTGAGCATGTCCTTCAGTCGTTCGAAAGCCATCTCCTGATTGGGAGCCCAGCACCACGCACTGTTCTTTAAAAGGAGAGCTCGGATCGGTGCAGTCACGTCGGACAGGTGGGGAAGAAAACGGCCTGCATGGTTAACCATTCCCAGCAGTCTCCTGAAACTTCTGACGTCCACCGGAGCTTCCAATTTCGCCAGAGACTTGAGCTTGTTGGGATCGGGGCCAATGCCGTTAGCGCTAAACGTGACTCCCAAGAACTTGAAGTTCGGAGCTGAGAAGACACACTTATTTCGGTTCAGCTTGACACCGGCTCTGCTGAGACGACCCAACACCTCCTTCAGACGCTGGTCATGCTCCTCTTGCGTGCATGCAAAGACGAGGATATCGTCGATCATGTGGACGATTCCATCCAGGCCTTCGAGAATACTTCCCATCTGGCGCGGGAAATACTCTGGAGCGGAGCAAATCCCAAATGGCTGGCGACAGAAACAGTACCGTCCAAAGAGTGCTGTGAAGGTAGTGAGGAGCTGGCTGTCTGCAGGGTTCTTGACGTGGTGAAAGCTGGCCGTGGCATCAAGCTTCCTGCAGACTTGGGACGATGCCAATGCCCGAGTACCAGTCCGCTGGATCATCGACTTTTTAGATAACACCGTCGGCTTCAAGCTTGTCCAGTCCCCTGCGGACGACGTCATGAAGAAATAACGGTACGCGCCGAGGGACGTTGAGCGAGAACGGCTTTGCACCTGGCTGGAGGCGAACCACGTACTCGTCCTTGAGTTTCACCAAGCCCTCGAGGATGTCACCCTGAAGATTTGTCCGTTGGTCGGGACTGCAGTGGGCGTCACCGATCTTCACAACGCCAAGCTTCTGGATGGCAGGAAACCCAAGGAGTGAGGGTTCTTGAGAGGATAAGACAAGCATCCGCTACATGAGTGACACTCCTTTCCAGCTCAGCGTGGCTTGGAACGTTCCGAGGAATTTCAAGGGATAGTTCCCAGGCACCACCAGCTGTCCTTCCGGCTTTTCAAGACGCCGAGGTGCTCCGGAAAACGTGGTTGGTACAACAGTGGCCACAGCCCTGTAGTCGACTTTGAAGTCAAACTAGCTACCTTGCAAAATTTGCCACGATCCCTGGCCGACACGGCAGGAAGGTGAACAAAGTTCAGGCCTCTGTTCCGCTTCTCGCAGGCGTTCTCGAAGTGTCCTAGGCGACGAAGGAAGTGAAACTTCGCCAGCCGGGCGGGACTCTGAACGCGGGGGCGCGTCTGACGGCCTCAGAACGTGCAGTCCTTTCCGGCTTTCTTGGGCGACGAAGACGCGTCTCGCTTGTGAGGCGTCTTGCCGGACGATTTCTGCCCCTTTTTGAGACGAGTTGCGTCGAGTTTGAGCTGCTCGGGAGGAACGGGACACGTCCTCCCGCGGTAAATTGTCGCTCTCACATTCAAGGCGTCCTCGTGGATGCGAGCTTGAAGACGGGCTTCAACCTTGGTTAGGTTCCGGCACCGACGAAACTTCCCACGTAGCACGAGAACGTTCTGAGAACATTCCGGGAATGTTCAAAAGAACATCGGCAACAATCTTGGAATGTTGCAAATTTACGTAAAAAAAGTATATCAACGTTGTCAGAATGGGGCGCAGACACTTCTCGCTACATCGGGGAATGTTTTCAAAGGGATATTATTAGAATCTTCTGGGAACGACATAAACATTACCAGGACATTCAATCAACATTCAGATATCGTAACAAGGTTCGAAGAACGTTCTCAGAACATCCAAAGAACTTGTGCAACTTTCTTGAAATGCTGCAAATTCATGCAGGGACATCCTTTCAATCTCTTTGGAAAGTGGCGTGGGTACATCGCTACATCCGGAGAACATTTTCCGAGGATTATTTACAAGGATTCCAGAATTACGGCTTGCTTAGGCCACAGCCCCAATGAGTCGTACTATATAAATGGATGTGATCAAGCTCCTGACAGGGTGATCAATATTTTCAATCGAGACATAATTTTAGAACGCGCAAGAACACGCTAGCCGCTTTCCCAGCGCACCAGCCTGAGCATGTACTAGCGACAGTTTCCTCCTACCTATCACTTCTCAACTTGTTTCACTGAAAATATGCTACATACATGACTGATTACTGGCTCCGAGCTTAAGAACAGATGTGGCATCCGACACTCAACTGTAGGATATACCTTTCTTAAGGTATTGAACCCCACATGCTAAAAATCGGGTCTATTCAGAACTGCACCTCTACATACGCAGTGAGTGGCAAGTTCATAATAAAGTTTTGAAAACCATTGCTTTTCTTCTGCACCTTATATCACCTTCCTCGGTAGACTCATATCAGTTAAAACTGATTCCTTATGCTGAGCTTCCAAAAACTCCACTTAATTTGCACATATTTGGCACAAAGCGCCCTATAGTCGGTGGTGTTTCGAACCACAAGTGGCCTGAGAGCTCCGTAAAGCTTGCTTCACCTGCGAAATTTCTAGGAACGTTCGCAAGCGAACGCTGAAAGAATGTTGCGCATATGAATGTTCGAGGGCGAATGTTCCAAGAACATTGTGCATACGAATGCTCGCCAACTAACGTCCCTAGGCCTTGTTGAGCAGCTTACCTTGTAGGGAATGTTCGCATACGAATATTCCTAGAATGTTCCGAATGGTGTTTTAATGTTCCTTCAACATTCAAACAATAAGGGAATGTTCGCACGGCATTAGGTGCTACGTGGGTTGTCCGAGAGATACGGGTCAAGGAGTCCCGCGACAGAACGATCCCGAACGAGGCGGTCCTCGACCTCCGCGGAAGAATATAGGCACAAGCGGACGAGCTGCGGAAGCGCCGTGTAAAAGCTGTCGACGCTCTCTCCTCGGGTTCCTGGACACGCCGATGGAATCAAACGCTCTCGTACACCTCGTGGAGCGGTAGCACAAAGTGCGCTGTGAACTTCTCCTTGACCACAGCGAAGGTCACCTACTCCTCTGTGGTTAGGCCCAGCGTCTCAAGAACGCGACGCGCTTCTTTGGAACCCACTGTGTAGAGCAGCGTGCGCACCTGAACTTCCCCGGATGCTTCGTGGAGGCCCAACGCAAAACTGTAATCCTCGAACTCAAAAATCCAGTGTGGCCACCTATCCGGGTTAGCGGAGTCGAACCTCGGCGGCGGAGCCAGGCCCACGCTTGCAAAGGTGACGGCGACAATGGGGACGCCTGACTCCCGTGCCTCCTCAGCCTCCTCCATGGCGGAACGCACAAGCAAAGCGCTCACCACGTTGGCGACGAACGTGATGCAAGGCTGCGTGATGGCGTGAAGCAGCGTGAAGGCGGCTTTCTGCTCGAGGCTGAAGGAGTCGGGTCATTATCTTCGTTTTCTGTGATGATTATATCAAAGAAGACTTTGAGTGCTGGCGCAGGTAAAGGCAGGTCGTTATCCGTGACGTGTGACAACGTCCTGGCGGGCAACAAGACTGGCTCCTTCCCATCGGCTACCCGCTTCAAACGGTTGTGGTGTACCAACCAGCCGCTTCCTTTTTCCTGTTTCTTCCTGGATTCTGTACACGTTGTTAGGAAGCTTCTTGAGGACTACTTAAGGACCCAACCATGGCAAATAAAACCTCGAGGACTGTCCTCGCGGCATAGTGGGAGAATGTAGAACTCTGTCGCCAGGTTCGTAGTCTTCTTCACTAGTCATGCTGTCGTAGTGGCGCTTCTGTGCATCCTTTGCTTTCATGTCATTTACAATTGCGTGGCCGCGAGCCCTTTGTAATGTTGTCAGTAGGCGCGATGCGTGTTGTTCATAACTGGACGTCGACGCCATGTTAGTATGGACGTGCACGTCGAGCAGCATGTCAGCTGGTATATTCATGTGTCTACCAAAGACCAGATAATGAGGACTGTAACCAGTCGATTCATGCACGCTCGAGCGATAGGACATCAAGACGAGAGGGAGCTTGATGACCAGTCAGTCTGTGTGTCATTGACGTACGCACTCAAGCTGTTCATCAGCGTGCGATTGGATCGCTCAACCAATCCGTCCGACTGGGGGTGGTAAGCGGAGGTGCCTGTCTTTCGGATACCCAAAATTTAGCACATTTCTTGAAAGACGTTGCTCTCGAAAGTTCTGCCTTGGTCAGAGTGTAGTGCTGACGGTATCCCGTAGCGACTGAAGAAGTTGTGGACGATGTTATTGGTGACCTCCTTGCTTTCATGAGTCTTCAGAGGGAACGCTTCAACCCATCAAGTAAAATAGTCGCTCACCACCAACATGTACTTGTGGCCTCTTTCCGTCGTTGGAAACGGACCAGTGATGTCAATAGCCAGTCGCTCAAAAGGGAAGGTGGCCGCTTCCGGAATCAGTGGGGCTCGTGGTCTGGGGTTTGTTGCCTTACGAGCGGAGCACTTAACACATCTCGAGCACCAATCGGCTACACTCGGTGCCCCCCCCCCCCCCCCCCCCCCAATTCGAATCCTGAAAAACCTTTCTGCGGCCTTCTTTAGTGTCTTGGCGCGCCCAAGATGTCCGCCCCGCGGTGCGTCATGAACGAAGTCTAGGGCCAGTTATATCCATGTTTCGAGGATCACGGGAACGGGTGTTGACTCTGGTGTTTTTGCCCACATGAGGCAGCCGTCGACGAGCCTTAGCTTCTGCCGGTTGCGGAAGACCACTCCCGCGCTGCATCGACGAATCTCTCCTGCCGGCGTGTCTGCAAGCAGGGCGTCAATGATGGGCGAAGGCTGCGGGTCACGTCGTTGTTCTTCTCGAAGGTCTGTCATGGTGAATCGAGACTGTGCAACTGCCATGAGCGCGACATGTTGGCCTTCATTCGCCGAGGAAAGCTGTCGGGACAGCGAATCTGCATTTCCATGTTGCCTTCCCGGCCGATGCGAAACGATAAGGTCATATTCGCTGAGTTGGTCAATCCAGCGGGCGACTTGGCCTTCCGGTTCTTTGAAGCTGTGTAGCCATTGAAGCGCGCTGTCATCCGTCCTGCATGTGAATCGCCGTCCAAGCAGGTAGTGCCTAAAGTAGCGGACGAAATAAACCAGGGCCAGCATTTCGTTCCTGGTCACACTGTAGCGGCGTTCAGGCTTCGTGAGAGTACGACTGCCGTAGGCGATTACCCTCTCCTTCCCATCCTGTATTTGGAATAGTACCGCGCCGATACCGTTTTCACTTGCGTCCGTGTCGAGGATAAAGGGTAGGTCGAAATGTGGAAACGCCAGAACTGTAGAGTTCGTGAGGCGCTGTTTGAGCTCTTCGAAAGAGTCTTGGCACTGTTGTGTCCAGACGAATTGAACTTGCTCCTCCAAGAATTTGTGAAGCGGGGCCACGATGCCGGCAAAGTTTGCAACAAACTTCCGGTAGTACGAGGCAGTCCTAAGAAAGAGCGAAGATCCTCGACGCTTAAAAGCTGTGGCTACTTCGAGAACTTTTCTGTTTTCGTCTCGTCGGTTCCGATTCCTGTAACCGAAATTTGGTGGCCCAAGTACAAAACGCTGTTGCAGAAGAAGCGGCACTTTGAAAGTTTCAACTTCAGACCTGCGACTCTTAGCGCCTTCAGAACTTGTCGAAGATGCATGACATGTTCCGCTTGCGTTTTGCTGAAGATGTTAAGATCGTCGAGATAGCAAAGACAGAAGTCAATATTTCCCACGATTATTTGCATCAACCGTTGAAACGTCGCAGGAGCTTTGCACAACCCAAACGGAAGGGCATTAAATTTGAAAGCCCTTGATATGTGGCAAACGCTGTTTTCTTTCGAGACCCCGTCGACATCTCCACCTGCCAATATCCTGACGCCAGATCGATGGTGCTGAAATATTTATCACCGTTCAGGGCTTCGACAGTGTCGTCGATCCTAGGCAGTGGATATGCGCCCTTGTGTGTGACCTCATTCAGCCGATGGTAATCTACGCAGAAGTGCAAGTTTCCGTCCTTTTTTTTTCACCAGAACGACGGGCGCAGCCCATGGGCTGTTTGAAGCACGAATTACCCCCGTGTCCAGCATTTCATGCGTTTTCGTGGTCACAACTTCGCGGCGGTTCGCGGGTAAGCGGCGCGGGGATTCTTTGATTAGGCCGGCCGCACCAGTGTCAATAGAATGCGTCAGAACTGACGTTCTCCCCAAGTCCCAATCACCTTTAAAAATTACACCCTCGAAGTCAAGAAGCGTACCTTCGATCAGTTTTTGTTGATTACGCTGGAGGTGTTCTGAAGCAATCTGGCCCAGTGTCGTTCCAGGTTCGAGTCACGACTGCTCGGGGCATATATATCTGGCGCCGTCACCAAGACCAGATGCTTCATCATCGTGAAAACTCGATGCAAGCCACATCAGACGAATTCCTGCCCGACCTGAGGGATCCAGAGAACTGCGTCGACGAGCCTGTGGTCAGTGAGTTTGCAACCACCTCACAGAGGGCAACCGACAATCCCGCTGTGCAACCGCGCTACCCCACAAGACATCGTCGTCCTCCAGACAGATACGACGCATAACGTTTTCGGCATTGTGTGCAGTGTGTGTTTTCCTTTGGTTTCTTCAATTACGCCGGGGGAAATGTTATATCTGTGGCAGTGCTCGTGCCTTGACGTGCAGCGTGCGCGCGAGACTATCGCGTGAACTGACTGACTGCCTACCCGAGCGACAGCATGCAGCCGTGTTCTAACCGGGCTGATTTTCTGTAACCCGTTTTTCTTGTAAATACACCAGTTCTAACCGGGCTGATTTTCTGTAACCCGTTTTTCTTGTAAATACACCACATTTATTGGCGACGAGGATGGGATTGAGCGAAGCCTTGAAATCTCCGCAGAGGCGTATACTGCCATCCTTTTTTACTACAGGTACAAGGGGTGTCGCATACTCGCTGGTAGCCACGGGCGTGATGACTCCCAACTTTTCCATTTTTGCCAAGTCTGTTTCGACTGCTGCTTGCAGTGCGAATGGAATGCTTCTAGCCTTCAAAAACTTCGGCTGTGAACCTTCACGAAGAAAAAGTTCGGCTTGTTCTTCAGAAATGGTGCCAAGCTCATCTTTGAACAGGTCGCTGTGGTTCTCCAACAAGGCGTCCAACTTTTGTTTGAGACTCTCTGACGTGTCGAGCCTGTTGACAGTGACCAGGTTCTTCCAGTCTAGCCGAATTTCTCGCAGCCATTCTCTGCCAAGCAATGCCGGTCCCTTGGTTTCCACGACGTACAGTGGAAGCTCCTTACTTTGGTCGTTGTGCTGCACAAAGACCAAGGCCCGACCCTTCGGCTTCACAAAGTCTCCTGTATACGTGCGAAGTGTCAGCGTTGTAGGTTGTAGCTGCTTTCTTGGGAACAGCTTCCGAAATTCAGCCAAGGAGACAACGGACACAGCTGCGCCTGTGTCAAGTTCCATTGTAAGCTTCACACCGTCAACGTTTATGGGTACTGTGATCGGTTCCAAGCCCGCAGCCTTGACCGCTTGCAGAGATACCGCGTCGTGAACGGACGTCAGCGTTTTCACCTGCCTTTGTCGCTTAGATTTTGACGGCGCCAGATATATATGCCCCGAGCAGTCGTGACTCGAACCTGGAACGACACTGGGCCAGATTGCTTCAGAATTGTGCCGGGAATCCACTTCTGGGAGCCTCTATAGTTCCTCACGAGAACATTGTCGTTCACACTAAAAATCCTTGTTCGCGCCTTTCGCTGCGAGGTCTGGACGAACTGTTGGTGTCCTACTCTTCCCCCAATGGCATCGAGTCTTGTGCGAAGTCTTCTGCCTAAGAACAAACTGGCAGGTGTTTCTTTTGTCGTCGTGTGAGGGGTATTGCGGTACGTCAGAAGAAACGTTTGTACCGTCAACTCCAGGGAGTCTTGCGGTCGTCCTTTTCGGAGAGCAGACTTCAATGTCTGGACAAACCTCTCCGCGAGGCCATTAGTACTCGGGTGATAGGCCGCGCTCAAGATGTGACGGCCTCCTAGATTCTTAATAAAAGACTTGAATTCTGTTGAGACGAACTGAGGACCGTTGTCCGTAACAATGGCCTCAGGTACACCAAAACGACAAAACAAGTCCTGAAGACGTTGGATCGTGTGCTGTGATGTCGTCTTCTCCATCACATAGACCTCGGGCCACTTTGAGTGTGCATCTACGGCGACCAAAAACATCTTCCCCTTGACTGGACCCGCGAAATCCAAATGCACCCTTTGCCAGGGCGATGTCGGCCATGCCCAAGGGTGAAGGGGCGCGGGGACTGGCTCGTTCCGCTGTTGATAGCATTCTTGACATGCTTTCACTTGCTCTTCCAGGTCATTGTCAATTGAAGGCCACCAGATGTAGCTCCTGGCTAATTCCTTGCTTCTGACAATACCTGGATGACCCAGATGTATCTCTTCAAGCAGGAGATTGCGCAGTTTTGGTGGTACGACTACCCGCATGCCATACATCAGACACCCTTGATGCACAGTAGTAAAAAAGGATGGCAGTATACGCCTCTGCGGAGATTTCAAGGCTTCGCTCAATCCCATCCTCGTCGCCAATAAATGTGGTGTATTTACAAGAAAAACGGGTTACAGAAAATCAGCCCGGTTAGAACACGGCTGCATGCTGTCGCTCGGGTAGGCAGTCAGTCAGTTCACGCGATAGTCTCGCGCTCACGCTGCACGTCAAGGCACGAGCACTGCCACAGATATAACAATTACACCCTCGAAGTCAAGAAGCGTACCTTCGATCAGTTTTTGTTGATTACGCTGGAGGTGTTGTGATGCGGCAAGCTCAACTTGCAGCGAGGTGAGTGTCCATTTCTCTCTTTTCGTCACAGAGCAGACGCTGTCTCGTGCCGCCTGCGCGTGCCTCTTGTCAAGTGGAGCAGCAGAGTACTCGCCTTCAGGGTGGTCAAAAGCGTGCAGGGTTCCGAGCCTTGTAACCTTGAATAAGGTGACCGGCTCTTCGAAATGGTTGATGACACATACTGGTAGCTTTTCGGACACTGTCACCACGCTCCAGGTGACTCCAGTATTCCTTTTCACGAGGAGATCCGGGCGAGGTTCGATAAGCCTTGTACCGAACTGTGCCGTATTCGGTGAAATGGTCCTGAGAACGATGGTTGCGGTCCTCGGTGGCAGAACCGACGTGACAGAAAGCTGAACTCTTTGGGTCTGGGTACACGGGCTCTCTACTTGCGGTTCCAGTTTTCTCTCGCTGAAGTCAACCCAAAATTGGTGTTTTATTAAAAAGTCCAGTCCCAGGACGAACTCATGTAGGAGGCCCGGAATAACAATGAGAGGATGGCTCACCGAGAGATCTGCAACCTCAATGTTTAAGCTGCATGTTCCTCATACTTCAAAGGCGGCGCCGTTAAGGCTAATGACTCCCTCTCGGTGAGTGAACTTAAGGTCAGGGTTGTCGCGCGAGAGCTCGAGCCACTTGTCGCCTCGTAAAATGGTCGCTGACGACCCGGAGTCGACAGGAATGTTCATGAAAATTCCGCCCACTTTCCCCTTCAGTGTTACTTGGGGGTGCAAAAGAATTTTGCACCCCCAAGCACTCCCAAGTTTTTCTATCGCTCCTGCAAAAACTACTTATCACAAGAAAAAAAAAAGGCTTGTGGCGTTTTGGTCCTGGGCCAGGGGCCCATTTAAGGAAATTATTAAAGTCCCGGATAATTAACTTGCTAAATATTTTTGCGTAATTAACTTTTTTAATATTGTGTTTAAGGCCATGGTTTAAATTAGAAAACTGCTCAGCATCATCGAAAACCGCTAAATCAACAAATTGCAGTACGATAGAAAACACGCGAAGCTTTTTACGGCTTTCTGAAAAACCGCACAAATTCCACGCGTGTTTAAGTTTCGGTTTGTTATCGGAGCGCATCTCCACCCCGACGGCACCGCGCCCCGCGAAGAGATAGTGCAACCAACCTTTGATGCGATGCACTGTCATCGCGCGACGCAGAAGAGTCTGGTTGCACTATCTCTCCACGCGGCGCGGTGCTGCCGGGGCCGAGATGCGCTCCGATAACAAACCAAAACTTAAAAACCCGTCGAATTTGTGCGGTTTTTCAGAAGGCCGTAAAATGCTTCGCATGCCTTCTATCGTTCTGCAATTTGTTGGTTTAATGGTTTTCCATGATGCTGAGCAGTTTTCTAATTTAAACCATGCCCTTAAAGACAATATTAAAAAAGTTAATTAGGCAAAAATAATTAAAAAGTTAATTATCCCGGACTTTAATAATTTTCTTAAATGGGCCCCTGGCCTAGGACCACAACGCCACAAGACTTTTTTCGTGTTTTCGCAGGAGCGATTTGGCCTGCGTTCTCTGAAACACCCTGTATATATATATACCGGGTGTTTGTGCGAAGACTTTCAAAAATCCTAAAACTTAAAGCGTAAAAAAAAAGAAAAAACTTTCTTCGGGAACAAACTACCAGCCACGGCGGACGTCAGGAATTGCCAAAAACATAGTAATCAGCCAAATAATTAATTAAAATTTGTTAATTAACTTTTTAATTAGTGGAAATAGACATATGGTTCTAATTAGAAAGTTGCTGAGCGTTATCGAAAACCACTAAATCAGTCACTTTCAAAAAGAATTTCGGCGCGTGAGAAGCGTAGTAGTGCACTAAAGTTACCGCTCTTTGAGCAGGTACAAAGCTAGCGGTTGCGATAAGGCGCCCGCGCGATTTTTCCGTCTCTTATCTAGCCCCAGCCTTGTACCTGCTCAAAGAGCGGTAACTTTAGTGCACTACTACGCTACTCACGCGCCGAAATTCTTTTTGAAAGTGACTGATTTAGTGGTTTTCGATAACGCTCAGCAACTTTCTAATTAGAACCATATGTCTATTTCCACTAATTAAAAAGTTAATTAACAAATTTTAATTAATTATTTGGCTAATTACTATGTTTTTGGCAATTCCTGGCGTCCGCCGTGGCTGGTAGTTTGTTCCCGAAGAAAGTTTTTTCTTTTTTTTTACGCTTTAAGTTTTAGGATTTTTGAAAGTCTTCGCACAAACACCCGGTATATATATATATATATATATATATATATATATATATATACAACGGGCATGGTGGCGGGGGGGCCGAAGGTGTGGGTATAGAAGAAGAAAGAAACCTTTAGTGGGAAACAGCTTCAACGGACGATTTAATCATCGACGTTTCGGCCGGAGTCCGGCCTTCGTCAGGAAGAACTTTTATAGATGAACGCGGGTGGTATTTATACAATGCTACGGTTGAGTCCAAATTTCGGCGGGGTGACGGTTGGAGATTTTGTGGGAGAGAAGCGTAGGGCAGTTCTTATCCGGGTGAAGAAGCTTGACGGTCGGGGGCAAGTTTCAAGGACGGCGGGGTGACGGTTGTAGCTTCCTGAGAGGGGACGCAGGGTCACTTTGTGTCCTTGCGGGCAAAGGTGACCTGGACGAGAGCGTACAATAGATGAAAGTTACACGCGCAAACTAAAGTGCTGTTTCCAAAAAAAAAAAAAAAAAAAACACGGCACTGTCACTTGTGTTGTTTTCCGGGGCATGCATGAGTCAGACCTGGAAGGGAACAATGTTAAACATAGGAATAAAAAAGAAATACAATGAATATCAAAACCTGGAAATAAAGAAGAAAAGTTGATGGTCCAGTTCCTGCCACAAACAGAGTGCCACTGTTAACAATAAAGTCTAGAGCCTAAAGAAGAAAAAAAAAAAGTTTTTTTATCGTATTTGCTATTCGTCTGTTAGCATTTTAATCGTTGCCAGAGTACCGGGGCTTTCATTTATTCCTTGTTTAATAGTGTTGAATTTGTAAATTAGGTATAATTCACGCTGTTCACGTTCGCGATTTGATTTAAATCCAGATTCTAGTAGCGTCACTGAAAATTTTTCAAACGAGTGTTTTGGGAGAGCGAGATGTTTAGATAGAGGGAGTGACGGAAGATTTATGGCGTGAGATTTGTGATTATTAAAGCGCAGTCTAAATGCCGTTCTAGTCTGCCCTATGTATTGCATTTTGCATACCGTACACTCGAATAAGTACACGACATTCGACGAGGCACATGTTAAGTTTCCTTTAATTTTAATCGAGAACTGCGAGTGCGTGCTGCTGGCCGTGCTTGTGCGCTGCATCTGTCTACAGATCAGACATACTGGGTGCATGCAAGGCCTACATTCGTTAGGTGGTGGCGATGAATTTATCCGAGAGTTTACTAGCATGTCTTTGAGGTTACACACTCTCAAGAAAAAAGGGTGTAAAATGGTGTATCGTTACACCCTTTTGTCCCATATAATACACCCCCAAATTTCAATTCGACGTACAGCGCCCTACAGTCGAACAGACGGCCCGAACTTTTACGAGGGGCTTGATAGCCGTGTGGTACAACATTTTAAATAGCTAACGTACGCATGAAAGACCATACAAAGAAAACACCGAGTTTTTAGAGTAGGGCCAAGAAAACCCCGATTATATTTTTCGTGGTCGGTAAGACGTACATTAGCTATTCTATTAAGCAGTACCGCACGGCTATCAAGCCCCTCGTAAAATTTCGGGCCGTATGTTCGACCGTAGGGCGCTGTGCTTCGAATTGAAGTTTTGTGGTGTATTATGTGGGACAAAGGGTGTAACGATACACCCTTTTACACCCTTTTTTCTTGAGAGTTCACGGTCGTCTGTGTGCTACCCCAGGGGCGGATGGAAACGCGCGTTTAAGGCGCTCGCTTTGTTCGAGAATGATATAATGTCGTCTTAAGATATTATTTACATTAGGATGGTTGATGCTATAAGTTACAGATTTGTGCGTTGTGTGTCGCTTTGCGTGGGGCGCGGGCTGATAAGGTCTGCGCGGTTTAGTTGCTTGGCTTTTCTGTTTGCATCGTCGATTATACGGGGTGGATACTGTTGTTTCTCAAGCACTGACTTTAAATTCTGACTGCTCGCATCAAAATTTGTCTCTTTTGAACAAATTCGTTTGAAACGATGAGCTTGGCTATATGGAATGCTGTTCTTGCAATGGTGTGGGCCGTCGCTTTGATAATGCAGGTATTTCTGTCAATCTGTTGGCTCACGGTACAGGCTCGTGGCGAGTTTACCTTCATCTATTTTAACGTTGATGTCTAGGAAGTTTGTCTCGGTTTGAGAGTACGAATGTGTAAAGCGGATGCTCGGATGAGCAGCATTGTATCGACCTATGAAGTCCACCAGCTCCTCCACAGTGTGCGGCCAAACAATAAATATAGCATCTATAAGCCCTTTGTACATTAGCGGCTTTACGGGACATTCAGAAAGGAACTGAGATTCTAATTTTCTCATAAATACGTTGGCATAGTTCGGGGCCATTTGGTGCCCCTCGCGGTTCCGCTAACCTGCCTAAAGTATTTATTGTTAAATTCGAACGTGTTGAGTTCTAAGACAAGCCTCGCTAGAGTAGCGACGACGTGTCCATCTGGGGTATCCGGTTGTTTGTGGAGTTTGTACATGTCAATTAAAGAAATTATTCCATCATCGAGTGGGATATTCGTATACAGCGATGACACATCGAGTGTAACCAGATATGATCCTTTTGGTATGCATAAATTTGATTTCTCCCTTAAGAAGTGAGTTGTGTCTTTAATGTACGAATCGAGACTTGTACGTACATGTTTAATTAAACTGTCTGCATATCCTGATATGGGTTCCGTTACTGTACCTACTCCGGATATGATTGGGCGCCCTGGGTTAGCAGGTTTGTGAATCTTAGGGAGCACGTAGACGCGGCCCGGGGAAGGCTGTACCGGTTTCATTAGTTTATGTTCGTTAGCGGTTATTTTTCCCTCGTCTAGGAGATTTTTAAGGACCGAGGTCACAATCTGAGTGTGGTGCATCGTAGGGTCATCCGCAAGAGGTTTATAAAACTTTGAGTCATTTAGTTGGCGGTTTTCTTCTCGGGTGTATGAAAAAAGTGCTAAGAATCACAATTGCCCCTCGTTTTTTGGCTGGATTATTGTTATGTCTGTCCTATTGGTGAGGGTTTTTAAGGTAGCCCTTTCGGATTTAGTGAGGTTATCCCATTTTCCCGCCTGCCTGTGATATTTCCGCGCTATGTCTTTTTGCACAGCGGCTATGTATAAGTCAAGACAATCATCATGGTTAGCCTCTGGCGTCCACTCAACCGGCCATTAGCATAACAGACTATAGATCAAGCACTTGTGCCCCTTGTGGCACTACAATTGTTTATCTATCTGGTGTGACTATATCAACAGAAGAGGAAAGGCTCGTTTCGAGAAGATTAAACTTCTGTCCTGCCACAGGTTTTGTTGACGAATTTCAATTACTACGCGAGCGACCTCGACAACTTTGCTCAAAATTTAAGATTGCGGGAGTACTTCTTGGACAAAACTTCTAGCTCCAACAGCTCTCAGCAGCGTGCAACGAGCGACCAGACGCCAAAGGCTACCCATGATGATTGTCTTGACTTATACATAGCCGCTGTGCAAAAAGACATAAAACGGGAATATCGCAGGCAGGCGGGAAGACGGGATAACCTCACTAAATCCGAGCGGGCTAGCTTAAAAACCCTGACCAATAGGACAGACATAACAATAAATCCAGCCGATAAAGAAGGGGCAATTGTGATTCTTAGCACTTCGGAATACATCCGAATAGGAAACCGCCAACTGAATGACTCAAAGTTTTATGAACCTCTTCCGGATGACCCTACGGTGCACCACACTCAGATTGTGACCTCGGTGCTTAAGATTCTCCTAGACGAGGGCAAAATAACCGCTAACGAACATAAATTAATGAAACGAGTACAGCCTTCCCCGGACCGCTTCTACATGCTCCCTAAGATTCACACACCTTGTAACCCAGGGCGCCCAATCATATCCGGAATAGGTACAGTAACCGAACCCTTATCAGGATATGTAGACAGTTTAATTAAACATATACCTACAAGTCTAGATTCGTACACTAAAGACACAACTGACTTCTTAAGGGAGATGTCACATTTATGCATACAAAAAGGATCATATCTGGGTATACACTCGATGTGTCATCGCTGTATACGAATACCCCACACGATGGTGAAATAAGTTCTTTAATTGACATGTACGAACTCCACAAGACACCGGATACCCAGATGGACACGTCGTCGCTACTCTAGCGAGGCTTGTCTTAGAATTCAACACGTTCGAATTTAACAATAAATACTTCAGGCAGGTTAGCGGAAGCGCGATGGGCACCAAAATGGCCCCGAACTATGCCAAGGTATTCATGGGAAAATTAGAATCTGAGTTTCTTTCTGAATGTCCCGTCAAACCGCTAATGTAGAAAAGGTTTATAGATGATATATTTACTGTCTGGCCTCACACTGAGGAGGAGCTGGTGGACTTTATAGGTCGATACAGCGCTGCTCATCCGAGCATCCGCTTTACACATTCGTACTCTCAAACCGAAATAAACTTATTAGACGTCAACGTTAAAATAGATGAAGGTACACTCGGCACGAGCCTGTACCGTAAGCAAACAAATCGACAGCAATAACTCCATTATCAAAGCGACCACCGACACCATTGCAAGAACAGCATTCCCTGTTGCTGCGCGCCAAGTAAGCAGAGCGGCCGTGGCCTAACGGTTATCGTGCTTGCCTCCCACGCGAAAAGCCAGAATCCTGTTCCTTGTTCGAGATCCGAATGTTCTACGCGTCGAACTTTCTACGCCGATTATTCCAGAAGCCCACGCATGTACAGTCGGGAGCAAAAGTTTGCGGGGCACGGGAGCGCGTGCCGAAATGCATCGCTGCGCCGTCCGACGGCGCGCCGCCACTTTAAGGAGATGCGCTTTGCGCATGCGCGTCTTTCGTGCACGCAATCATGTCTCTTTCGCTCGTTTCTTTTCGACGCCCTCCTGATAACAGGAGTCGGCGCCAGGGGCGCGAGTTAGCGCTTCGCTGGTTGTCATGCTGTGCGTCTGCTTCAGCCGCCTCAGCCACCGCGCTTTGTCAAGGAGGTCGCGTACGGGAAGAGGGGGGGGGGGGGGAGGGTAACCACGCTCTCCTTCACCCAGCGTGGCTGCTGAGGCAGCTGATGAGGACGCAAGGCATGAAAGCCAGCGAAACGGCAACTTGCGCCCCTGTCGCCGACTCCGGTTATCAGGAGTGAGTCGGACAGAAACGAGCGAAAGAGACATGACTACCAGCACGAAGGGCGCGCATGCGCAAAGCGTGGCTTTTTAATGCGGTTTCAGCGCCGTCGCTCGGCGCGGCGATGAATTTCGGCACGCGCTCCCGTGCCCCGCAAACTTTTGCTCCCCACTGTACATAAGGGGCTCTGCGTGGCGAGCCACAGTCAGTTTTGCCCCAGCGTTCGACTCTGCTGCTACGCCGACTTCGACGCCCGCGACGCTCTGTTGTTATCTTTTGTACCCTTTTATTTTTGGCACACGTTCGCCACATTAAACGTTTATTTCTTCCTGTTTAGTTATTGTTTTTTGGTCACCACCCGTGACATTCCGGTGGAGGTGCGGGGTAACGCATGTCTCTGCAGCGTACCCCTCCGAGGGCCCGCAGTGCAAGTCCGAGAGCAAGCCCTTGACGACCCGACGAAGACACTACCAAGACCTGATCAAGTCGCCGCATTCAAGGCCTACACCCGGAATTTGGACCTTTGCCACCCAGGACCGAGCAGTCAAACAGGACGACGATAAACAACCAGTCGCAGCAGACCTCGACCGCTCCATCCGCCGTCTTCATGCCTGTCGCCCCACGCAACCCGACGCCGTTCCATGGTGAGGCCCATGAGGATGTGGAGGATTGGCTACAGCATTACGAACGAGTGGCCCACCATAACCAATAGACACCAGAGCAGTGCCTTCGGAATGTGTACTTCGCTCTGAAGGCACGGCGCGCACCTGGCTTGAGAACCACGAAGCGTCAATTTCGACGTGGGAAGAGTTCCAGGCCGAGCTGCGACGCACCTTTGCCAACCTGCAGAGACGACAGTGTGCCGAAGAACTCCTCCAAGCAAGACACCAAGGGCCAAACGAGAGCGTCACAAGCTTCGTCGAAGACGTTCTCCGCCTCATGAACCGCGCCGACCCAAACGCTCCCGAAGATAAAAAGTTGCGGGTCCTAATGCGCGGCGTGAAAGAAAACATCTTCGAGGGCCCCGTGCGGAGCCCACCTGCCACCGTCCAGGGTTTCATTACTGAGGCCACCAACATCGAACGTGCCCTTCACGCACGGGCCTCACACTATCAGAGACTTCCCGGCTTCGCTGCCCTCTCGCCGTCCAGCTGCAGCATCCCGGACATCCGCGACATCATCCGGGACGTCGTCCGGGAAGAACTCAGGAAGCTGCTGCCTGCTGCCAACCAGCCGGCTTCGCTGTCGATAGCCGAAGTGGTACGCGAAGACGTTTAGCGGGCAATTCAACCGGAGACTCCTGCCAGCGAGGCCGCAGCCGATGAGCCGACGCTGACCTTCGGCGCAGTGGCCCAACGACCGTCGCCAACTGCTCAACACTACCCGGTGGCGCCACGACGAGTCCCACCAACGCAGGCGTACCCCCGACGCAACAACAAAGTACGTCAGTACGGCCTCCGAGAACAGCAGGCGCCAAGGAAAACCGACGTGTGGAGGACAGCGGATCGACGACCCATCTGCTACCACTGCGGGGAGGCCGACCATATCTACCGCCGTTGTCCCTACCGGCAAACGGGCTTGCGTGGGTTCCACCCGAACGATCCACGCCCGAGGTACGGCGAACGCCCTCGCGACATCGAGGAGTACCTCCGACGTTCGCCCTCACCAGTGTCGCCTCTCCGCCGTGAAGCCCGCTCCCCATCGCCACGACGTTCAGCCTCCCCAGCGCCACGATCCCGCCGAGAGAGCCTGTCTCCCCTGCGTCGTCGGGAAAACTGAGTGCGGCAACGCCTGGAGGTGACGTTGCCGAAAACGACGGAAGCAAAAATCCTCCAAGAACGCCGGAGCGCTCCCACTCTCCCGACGCCCCGCATTGCACCGACGCGCCTGCAACGGTGTCCAACAACCTAAATGTTGTTATCGATGGCCAGAACGCATCGGCACTCGTTGACACCGGGGCAGACTACTCAGTATTGACTAGGAGGCACTCTCGCCACCTTCGAAAAGTCACGACGCCCTGAGATGGACCGCTGATACGAACCGCCGGGGGACACCTCATCACGCCTGTCGGAAGGTGCACAGCTCGCGTCGAAATTCACGGCGAGACGTGTCCTGTGAAATTTGACATTCTACAAGACTGTTCCAGACACGTCATTCTCGGCATGGCCTTTTTGTGTGAATACGGCGCCGTCATCGACCTTGGAGAAAACAGATTGACGCTGCGGACACCTGCTCCGTATACAGAGAAACCGCAAACAGCGTCAGCCGCCGTCCGAGTCGCTGCCGACCACGTGAACCTGCCGCCGCGATCAAGTGTTGTCGTACCCGTCGTGTCTGATACAGCTACCTGCGCCGAAGTTGTTCTTGAAAGCAACCTTCAATTACTCCTAGGAAGAGGAATAGGCGTCGCAAGAGGAGTGGCTGAACTTCAGGATGGGCGCACCATGGTCTTCGTGACGAACTTTCGACAACGAGCGCAACACCTCACGAAAGGTGCCGCTGTAGGCAACGTCGAGGAAATTCGGAACCCCGCCGAAATCGCGGCGATTGGTGAAGAATCATTCCCACCTCAGCGACACATTACGGCGCCAGCGCAGCTGGACATTGACCCCAAGCTTCCAGGCCCGAAACGACGGCAGCTAAGTGACCTCCTCGCCGAATACAGTGACTGCTTCGCGACGTCGTCAAGGGTGCTCCAAACCGCCGTTGCGAAACACCGCACCGTTACCGAGGACGACGCGCGCCCTGCGCATCAATCGCCGTACAGAATCTCCGTTAAAAAAAGGGAGGTGATCCAGGAGCAAGTGCAAGAGATGCTGAACGACGACATAATCAAACCTTGAAGCAGTCCGGGGGCCTCTCCAGTCGTACTGGTTAAGAAGAAGGACGGAACGCTTAGGTTCTGCGTGGACTACCGGCAGCTGAACGCAGTGACGAAGAAAGACGTCTATCCACTCCCCCGCATCGACGAGACGTTAGACCGGCTGCGCCACTCCCGATACTTTTCATCCATGGACCTGAAGAGCGGCTATTGGCAGAATGAAGTCGACGAACGGGACCGAGAGAAGACAGCTTTCGTCACGCCGGATGGGCTGTACGAGTTCAATGTAATGCCCTTCGGACTATGTACGGCGCCAGCAACTTTCCAGCGTGTTAGGGACACCGTACTGGGAGGACTGAAGTGGCAGAGCTGTCTGGTCTACCTCGATGACGTCGTAGTGTTTTCCAGCGACTTCAACGAGCACTTGCGACGACTCCGAGCTGTTCTTCAAGCCATACGGACCGCTGGACTCACCCTCAAGCCGTCAAAGTGTCGGTTCGCCTATGACGAACTGAAGTTTCTATGTCACGTGGTTAGTAACGAAGGCGTTCGCCCAGACCCTGAGAAGTCTCGCGCCGTCGCGTCATTTCCAGCGCCGACAGACAAGAAGGCCGTGCGAAGGTTCCTTGGACTTTGTGCCTACTATCGACGCTTCGTTCGGGATTTCGCAAGGATTTCCGCACCGCTCACCAACCTCACTAAGGACGCCGAGAGGTTCGAATGGACCGAGGAACAGCAACAGGCATTCGAAGAGCTGAAGCGACGACTCCAGACGCCTCCGGTTCTTGGACATTTTGATCAGGATGCGGACACCGAGATTCACACCGACGCAAGTAACGCAGGACTAGGCGCGGTACTAGTTCAGGTACAAGAAGGCACCAAGCGAGTCATCGCCTACGCAAGTCGGACACTGTCCAAGGCAAACAGAAATTACTCCACGACTGAAAAGAATGCCTTGCGGTCGTCTGGGCAATCACGAAGTTTCGTCCATACTTGTACGGAAGCCCGTTCCGCGTAGTCACGGACCACCATTCGCTCTGCTGGCTTGCAAACCTCAGGGACCCGTCCGGACGCCTCGCTCGATGGGGCCTCCGGCTACAAGAGTTCAACATGACTGTGGTTTACAAGTCAGGACGCAAGCACAGCGACGCTGACTGCCTGTCCAGGGCCCCCGTCGAAACACCTTCCGGCAGCAGCGACGACGATGATGACGAGTGCTTCCTAGAGGCAATGACGACCGATGACATGGCACGACGTCAACGAGACGATCCGGAGCTGCGCGCCTTAATCGAGCACCTGAAAGGGTGCGGCAGTACCGTGCCGCGTGTTTTCTCACGAGTACTGCCGACCTTCGCCATTCGACAAGGTGTACTCTACAAAGAGAACTTCGCCGACAACAACACACCGTGGTTGCTGGTAATCCCGAGTGACCTTCGAGACGAGATCTTCCAAGCCTGCCACGACGACCCGACGTCCGGACACCTTGGTTACAGCTGGACACTGGCCCGTGTGCGTGAAAAGTATTACTGGCCCAAGCTCCCCAAGACCGTCCACCTATACACACGATCATGCCACGAGTGCCAGCGACGCAAGAAACCTCCGACGAGACCGGCCGGACTCCTGCAGCCCATTTCTCCTCCAACTGCACCCTTCCAGCAGATCGGAATGGATCTACTTGGTCCTTTTCCACCTTCGACGTCGGGAAACCGGTGGATCATCGTCGCCACAGATTATCTCACGCGGTACGCCGAAACGAAAGCTCTTCCTTTGGGGACTGCTGTGGAAGTTGCCAAGTTTTTCATTGAGTCCATCGCCCTCCGGCACGGCGCTCCAGAAGTTATGATTACAGATCGCGGATCATCGTTTATGGCAGAGCTGACCCAAGAAATCCTCCAACTCAGTCACACCAGCCATCGTCGTACAACTGCGTACGACTCGCAGACCAACGGGCTGACGGAGCGGCTCAACAAGACAATCGCCGATATGATCTCTATGTACGTCGACGTAGAGCACAAGACGTGGGACGAGGTGCTGCCCTACGTCACGTTCGCCTACAATACGGCGGTTCAAGAGACCACTGGATTCACACCCTTCCAGCTGGTACATGATCGGAAAGTAACGAACATGCTGGACGCGATGTTGCCCCATGAGCCAGCTGACAGTGAGAGCGACGATGCCCAGGTGGTTGCTCAACGGGCCGAAGAAGTCCGCCAGCTCGCCCGACTCCTGATTCAAGACCAGCAACGCGTCGACGCGGGCCGCTAGAACCTTCGTCGCAGGGACGTCCACTTCCAGCCCGGAGACAGGGTGTGGGTTTGGACGCCCATCCGTCGCCGCGGCCTCAGTGAGAAACTGCTGAAACGGTACTTTGGAACATACAAGGTACTTCGTCGCCTCGGCGAGCTGAACTACGAGGTGATGCCCGACGGAACACGAACATCGTCACGCCGCCCACAACGACCTGAGGTCGTCCACGTCGTACGCCTGAAGCCGTACTACGCTCGATAGGACTGCGGACCTTATGTGCTCCAAAGGACTCTTTAGTTTGTCGTTCTTTTTTATTTTGTTTTGTTTTGCACTGCATCGGGGCGATGCACTTTTAAAGGGGGGAGTAATGCCGCGCGCCAAGTAGGCAGCGCGGCCGTGAACTAACGGTTATCGCGCTTGCCTCCCACGCGAAAGGGCAGGGTTCGATTCCTGGGAGCGGCGCATATTTTGTCTATTCCTGCAGACTAGTATTCTGGTAAATTCGAGAATCGTGTTGCTTGTTCGAGATCCGAATGTTCTACGCGTCCAACTTTCTACGCCGATTATTCCAGAAGCCCACGCGTGTACATAAGGGGCTCCGCGTGGCGAGCCACAGTCAGTTTCGCCCCAGCGTTCGACTCTGCTGCTACGCCGACTTCGACGCCCGCGACGATCTGTTATTATCGTTTGTACCCTTTTATTTTTTTCACAAGTTCGCCACATTAAACGTTTATTTCTTCCTGTTTAGTTATTGTTTTTTGGTCACCACCCGTGACACTATAGCCAAGCTCATCATTTCAAACGAATTTGTTCAAAAGAGACAGATTTTGATGCGAGCAGTCACAATTTAAAGTCATTGCTTGAGAAACAAAAGTATCCATCCCGTATAACCGACGATGCAATCAGAAAAGCCAAGCAACTGAACCGCGCAGACCTTAACAGCCCGCGCCCCACGCAAAGCGACGCACGGCGCACAAATCTATGTCTAACTTATAGCATGAACCATCCTAATGTAAATAATATCTTAAGACGACATTATAACATTCTCGAACAAAGCGAGCGCCTTAAACGCGCGTTTCAATCCGCCCCTGGGGTAGTCCACAGACGATCGCGTAACCTCAAAGACATGCTAGTAAACTCTCGGTTAAATTTATCGCCACCACCTAACGAATGTAGGCCTTGCATGCACCCAGGATGTCTGATCTGTAGACAGATGCAGCACATAAGCACGGCCAGCAGCACGCACTCGCAGTTCTCGATCAAAATTAATGAAAACTTAACATGTGCCTCGTCAAATGTCGTGTATTTATTCGAGTGTACGGTATGCAAAAAGCAATACATAGGGCAGACTAGAACGGCATTTAGACTGCGCTTTAATAATCGCAAATCTCACGCCATAAATCTTCCGTCACTCCCTCTAGCTAAACATCTCGCTCTCCCAAAACACTCGTTTGAAAAATTGTCAGTAACGCTACTAGAATCTGGGTTTAAATCAAATCGCGAACGTGAACAGCGTGAATCCTACCTAATTTACCAATTCAACACTATTAAACAAGGAATAAATGAAAGCCCCGGTACTCTGGCATTGATTAGAATGCTAACAGACGAATAGCAAATGCGATAAAAAACTATTTTTTTTCTTCTTTAGGTTCTAGACTTCATTGTTAACAGTGGCACTCTGTTTGTGGCCGGAACTGGATCGTCAACTATTCTCCTTTATTTCCAGGCTTCGAAAATTCATTGTATTTCTTTTTTATATTTATGTTTAACATCGTTCCCTTCCAGGTGTGACTCCTGCATGACCAAAAACAACACAAATGACCGTGCCGTGTTTTTTTTTTTTTTTTTGGAGACAGCATTTTAGTTTGCGCGTGTAACTTTCATCTATTGTACGCTATCGTCCAGGTCACCCCTGCCCGCCCGGACACAAAGTGACCCTGCGCTCAAGATGCTACAGCCGTCACCCCGCCGTCCTTGAAACTTGTTGGCCCCGACCGTCAAGCTTCTTCACCCGGATAAGTACTGCCCTACGCTTCTCTCTCACAAAATCTCCAACCGTCACCCCGCCGAAATTTGGACTCAACCGTAGCATTGTATAAATACCACGCGCGTTCATCTGTAAAAGTTCTTCCTGACGAAGGCCAGACTCCGGCCGAAACGTCGAAGATTAAATCGTCCGTTGTTGCTGTTTTCCACTAAGGGTTCTTTTCTTCTTCTATGTGTATATATATATATATATTGGGCATGGTCGCGTAGGGTTGGCCGAAGGCGTGGAGAACACAAAGTTGAAAATCCCAAGTCAGAGAAACAAAAACACGGAAGTTTTATTTCAACGTTTCGGCAAGAGTCTTGCCTTCGTCAGGAATGGCGACAAAGTTCATGTGTGACGCGTTTTATCCAAATCTTTAAAAAAGAGAGAGGGGGAGGATAGGGGACAACATTTGGAGGTCACGAGAAAGCATGACCAAACATGAGGACAATAAAAAAAAAGGGGGGGGGGAGAAGCAACTAGACCGGACAAGTTGACGAGGGTCTCACCAGATAAACATACAAAGGGCGTATAAGTCAACAGTACTACAGTAGAAAGAAAGTGGTAACAGTGCATGACCTAAAAAGAACGGAAGCTCTTGGAATGGGCCAGAATACAGAACTTAAAAAGAGGGGAGGGGGGGGGGGGGGAAAGACACGGGCAGTGGTTATACCCTGTTTCTGGCCTCAAGTACGGCACCACTATATAATAGAGTCTGTAGAAGTTTGTGTTCAACACTCTATTATGCCTGAAGGGTCTCTTCTAGTCACCCTAGATGTTCCATCTTTATACAGAAACATCCCACACGATGACGGGATAATTGCTTTAATTGATATGTATGAGCTCCACAGAAAAACGGACACTCCGGATAGTCATGTCGTTGCGACCTTAACGCGGCTTGTGCTAGAACTAAATGCATTCGAATTTAACGACAAACATTTTAGGCAAGTTAGCGGTACTGCAATGGGCACCAAAATGGCACCGAGTTATGCTAACATATTTATGGGAATGCTAGAATTAAAATTTCTGGCTGACTACCCTTTCCAACCACTTGTTTACAAAAGATTTATTGACGATATTTTTATTATCTAGACACATGGCGAAGATGAGTTGCGTTATTTTATAAACAATTACAATCAAGCTCACCCTACCATCAAGTTCCCCCCCGTCTACTCCAGTACCAGTGTCAACTTCCTGGACGTCACTGTAACGATAGGCAATGGCAAACTGACAACAAAACTGTACCGCAAACCATCAGACCGACAGCAGTACCTTCACTATAGGAGCGACCACCCACGTCATTGCAAAAATAGCATACATTATAGCCAAGCCCATCGCTTTAAACGTATATGCGCGAAAAAGGATGACTTTGATATAAACGCAGAAAAACTAAGAACCGTACACAGGCATCAGAAATATCCCCCCCGCGTGATTGACGACGCAATTAAGAAAGCTTCCGAATTGAACCGCGCTGATCTCTTGGAGAACCGCACAAAGCAACGTGATACACAACACACTAACCTATGCCTCATATATAGCAGCAATTATCCTCAAGTGAATAACATCTTGAGACGTCATTATAATATCCTCGAACAAAGTGAACGTCTTAAGCGCGCGTTTCCATCAGCACCTGGCGTAATTTATCGACGATCGGGCAACCTCAAA
This sequence comes from Ixodes scapularis, assembly GCF_016920785.2. Taxonomy (NCBI): domain Eukaryota; kingdom Metazoa; phylum Arthropoda; class Arachnida; order Ixodida; family Ixodidae; genus Ixodes; species Ixodes scapularis. The sequence continues at coordinate 33,325 of NW_024610069.1, read as the reverse complement.
GATACCCTAGTGAAATCCAAACTAAATTTGTCACAGTCTAATAATGGATGCAAACCCTGCATGAAAACTAAATGTCTAATATGCAAACAAATGCGAGAAACCAGCACAGCCAGCAGCACCGGTTCGCAATTCAATATCAAGATCCGAAGTCAGCTCTCGTGCGATTCATCAAACGTTATTTACCTGCTTCAGTGTAGCGTATGCGACATGCAATACGTAGGACAAACCGAAACAGCTTTTAGGTTGCGCTTTAACAACCATAGAGCGCACGCAGTATCTCTCCCAAATCTTCCTTTTTCAAAACATGTGTGCCTGCCAAAACACTCCTTCGATAAACTAACGGTTACGCTCTTAGAGACAGGATTCAAGTCAAACCGAGAACGTGAACAACGCGAGTTTTATCTTATTTATCGTTTCAACACAATTGAAAAAGGCATAAACGAAAGCCCCGGAACGCTCGCATCAATCGAATTGCTATCAAAACCGAGACAATAAGTGCCAGGCATAATAGAGTGTTGAACACAAACTTCTACAGACTCTATTATATAGTGGTGCCGTACTTGAGGCTAGAAACAGGGTATAAGCAGTGCCCGTGTCCCTTCCCCCCCCCCCCCCCCCCGCCTCCCCTCTTTTTAAGTTCTGTATTCTGGCCCATTCCAAGAGCTTACGTTCTTTTTAGGTCATGCACTGTTACCACTTTCTTTCTACTGTAGTACTGTTGACCTATACGCCCTTTGTATGTTTATCTGGTGAGACCCCCGTCATCTTGTCCGGTCTAGTTGCTTCTCCCCCCCACCTCCCATTTTTTTTTATTGTCCTCATGCTTGGTCATGCGTTCTCGTGACCTCCAAATGTTGTCCCTCCCCTCCCCCTCTCTCTTTTTTAAGGATATGGATAAAACGCGTCACACATTAACTGTGTCGCCATTCCTGACGAAGGCAAGACTCTTGCCGAAACGTTGAAATAAACCTTCCGTGTTTTTGTTTCTCTGACTTGGGATTTTCAACTTTGTATATATATATATGGGTGGTTTCATCTCAAATCGTGCAGGCAAAAAGGGTCGAATTTTTAATTTCGATGAAAAAAATATATGTTATGGCGCCGTTTCTAAAACCGCAGTCGCCACAAACCGCAAGTTCGTCGGATTTTTTGTTCTCGACTTATGAATTTTCAAAAAGGCCGCGGCGAAAAGCAGTGTTTTTCACACCCGTCGTGGGTCGGATGTTTCGCTTGACCTCCCGCCGTGGATTTTCAGTCCACATTATATTATCTTTTTTTCAAGCACTCTGTGGACACATTTAAAAGGCTCCAATACCATGAAATAATTTTAGGCGTTTTGCTTTTTTTCTGTAAAAATGTCAAAAACGCCTCCTCGGTCAATTGCTGACGAACTTTGACAATTAATTACTGGCGATCTACTTGGGTTACACCGATATTTTTTATGTCCACGGAGAGCCCAATACACGATCTTTATATTTATTATAAAATTACACGGCTGTATAAAATATCATTTGCGGTACGTTTACGTTAATATTATGCAAAAACCAAAAAGAACCATTTTTGAAATAGATTTTCTCAAAAAACCCATTTTTTTATTTTTTTTATTTTTTGTTCAAATGTAAATATGATAGTTTTCTACACAAAAATGAAGCCTAGAAAGTGTATATTTTGTTTGTATGTTTTATATTTAATCCTCAATATCGGAAAAAGACGTCTTTGTTTTGCAAGACCTAAGTCAGACATAGCGACCCATATGCGTCTCTATGAATTCTAAAAAAGTTTTCTTGAATTTTCTTCTGCATTTTGTAATCAATTAAAAACCGATTTTGTGGTATTGAATATTTATGTATGTTTTGATAAGAGCGGGAACCGCGAGATACATATCTAACCAAATCAGCAGGCCTAGTAGACTTTCAATAACCAAGAGGCACAGACGTTCTATTGTTTCGATTTATAAACCTTTCACAGTAAACTAGCACGACTAGCTATTAGCTGTCATATTACTAAGACAAAGAAAGTCACCACATCGTCGATATATTATATACGATTCTTTCCGAAAGCAAACACTGCGGGTTTGTTCACCGCACATCGCACAGGTCACTATGGAATATCCTTTCACTTCCGTAACACACAAAAGTGGTGACACAGAAACGGCCCGAAACACACAGAGAGTGTGTCATGAAGAGGGGTAGGAAATAAAAATAAATAAATAGGAATTAAATTGCCCAACTCCGATCTTAACGAAAATTGCGTAAAAAAAAATAAAAAAGTACTTAGGTTCGAGCGGTGGCGAGGCGATAGGTCCACGCCTGGTGGAGTGTCAGGCAAAGGAGTCGACGGCACGTAAAGGTAAAACAAACAAAAAAAAAATCAATAATTTAATAAAGACGGGAAAACTCAGCCGCACATTTTAAGAACAAAAACCAACTCCTCCGGGCATTCCCTAAACGGGACGCAACCAAATGCGTGCGAAAACGCTCTCTACATCACCGCCAGGCCGCTACGCCATGACGAAATAAACCCAACAACTGAACAGTGCTAACAAACAGTTAGTAAGAAAACATTGAAAAAAAAAAAAAAAAAAACGTTCAGAAAAAACCGCACCCGAGAAACAAAGTTCAGCGCGGCGAAGAAACACACACGCGTCGGTCCCACGACATTGAAGTCTGGCATGATGACGGCGTCCAGATGATGCTCGAATCTGTTCCTCCCTCTATTACGCACATCCACGACGGCTGTGCGGAACAGTGGCTGTGCGAAAGAAAGTGAAGAATAGATTCGAGCAGGCGATGTGCGAGAAGGTAACCGAGACTATGCCTCAAGCTTCATATCGGGAGAGGAGCTTTCGAGGTAGTTTCTGCAGTTACTCTAACTTTCTCTTTCCCCTTCCCTTTTTAAAAGAACACGTCAGCAGGCGCTAACTTTTCATCTCGGGAGAAGCCCACTCTTCACGAACGGTTATAGTTGACAAGGAGGCTGACTTCGACCCAACTAGTCTCCGGGCAGAATACAAACACAAGTATATTTACCAACACGCTCGTTTTAATGTCAGCCTCCGGGCTTTGCTGTTTCCAAAAGAGATAACCCTTTATAAGGACAGAACGAGCGGGTTGGTGGCGATAATTAAACTTAAACAGTCCCTTCTTATTTTCTTCCTCAAGTTTAATAGATAACCCTTCGGTGCTATCGAATCTCCCCGGAGTGAGAGAGAGAGCACGGCCGTTTCAAGATAAGGATAGGGCGCTCGAGGCTAGGGCAAACAGGCGGTATCGTTTCACGCATGCTCGGATGACTGGTTTCAAATTTCCCCACATCCCTAACGAAACCGGCCCATCTTCGTGTGTGCGTCTGCGGGATTTCTGTCCCGCGCCGCCGGTTTTAGCGCGCACGCGGCGTTGTTTTGGCTGGCAGAACAGTTGTTGACCGTCGATATTGTAAGGCCGTGGTGTCCTCATCCTCTCAGGCAACGATTCCTTTGCTTTCCCTTGTGCAATACTTTGACTGACTCCTCCTGGGTGGCTGTCACTGTTCGCCGCGTCAACGACACAATTGTACCATTTCACTCCTCGTGACACAGGGTGCGCTGCTCGCTTTACTGTCACGGGCCGTCCTATCGAACACAACGAGCGCGAAAGGTCGTGGTCATCTGCTGGCTCCGAAAGGGCGGGACGTTCATGCAGGCCAATGAGGGCCCCGAATCAATACAATGTCTGCCGACTCCTACACGTTAAAAATTTACGACACCTGCTAGTCTGTTAAGAAGTGTTGCTTTCTCTTTTTGGAACTCCTCCGATGTAGCTTGCCGCCTACAATAAAATTTAAATAATCAATAAATATAACAGGGTGGAAATGCTGTATTTCATTTTTATGTGGGAACGTTGAAAAAAAGAAAAAACTATTTCCAAGCTTGTGAAGACGCGCCATTCGCAAGTCCATTTCGAGCCGTAAAAACACGTTTTTGTACGATATTGATACTTAAATATAAAACATACAAACAAAATATACCCTTTCTCGACTTGATTTTCGCGTAGAAAACCATCACATCTACATTTTAACAAAAAATAAAAAAATAAAAAATGGGTTTTTTGAGAAAATCTATTTCAAAAATGGTACTTTTTGGTTTTCACATAACATTAACGTAAACGTACCGCAAAGAATATTTCATACAGCCGTGTCATTTTATAATAAATATAAATAACGTGTTTTGGGCTCACCGTGGACATAAAAATTATCGATGTAACCCAAGTAGATCGCCAGTAATTAATTGTCAAAGTTCGTCAACGATTGACCAAGGGGGCGTTTTTGACATTTTTACAGAAAAAAAGCAAAACGCTTAAAATTATTTCATGGTATTGGAACCGTTTAAATGTGTCCACAGAGTGCTTGAAAAAAGTTAAAATAATGTGGACTGAAAATCCACGGCGGGATATCAAGCGAAACATCCGACCCACGACGGGTGTGAAAAACACTGCTTTTCGCCGCGGCCTCTTTAAAAATTCATAAGTCGAGAACAAAAAATCCTACGAACTTGCGGTTTGTGGCGACTGCTTTTTTAGAAACGGCACCATAACATATATTTTTTTCATCGAAATTAAAAATTCGACCCTTTTTGCCTGCACGATTTGAGATGAAACCACCCATATATATATATATATATATATATGGGCAAAAGTGATGTGCGCAGACACAGCAGCCGTAGGATGAAAAGAGTAAAATTCTAATTTAATGGCGAAAAAAAGTCACGCAAGAAAAAAGGGTGAAGTGCCGAAAAAAAGTTGTATTAGTTTACGGGAATAATGAAGACTTTTGCCCATATATCAACGGAAGCATTTGTCAACATTCGTCACTCTTTATATATATATATATATATATATCGGCCACGGAGTTCTGGATCGTCCAGCGGTACCGGTGAGTTACAATCAATAAAGGAAGGGGGGGGGTTAATGGTGCTCTTATGCACCATTAACCATGGCTATGTTCTAAATCTACATTAATGGATCACAAGGGGGCACGAATAGAGCGGCAACGTGGAACAACGAGGGCTTTCGAAGGCAAAAGTACAAGACGGCGAGAATGAAAATCTTCGAAGGGCGGCCCATATGGTCGCGTGCAATCTGTTGACCAATGACAATTAGGCGAACTGTGCTCAAACGTCACGCGCGATTGAGTAGATTGATGATGAGCCACCACTGACCATTGATGAGGAGCTGTTCTGCGCAGCATTGCGTAAATCACCTAATGACGAAAAAAAAGTCGCACCCTTCCCCTTATTCTGTCGCTACTGGACCCTGGGTCAAGCTCGTTTCTGGACCGCGAGTGTCGCAAGTATACAGTCATCAGAAGAAATTAAGAGTCTGATCCAGATGCCCATACGGCTTAACGCACATTTCACTCGCAAAGCACATCCACACGGCGTCGATGTTGGATCGGTATTCAAGCGTGCGAAGGCACAGAGACAGCACTTCGGCGTGCCGAGGAAGCATTGAACACGCCACGAGACCGGCGAAACTTGCTTTCGACAAGTTGTGACTTTTTTCTGCGGCACTGCGCTTTCGCTAAAATTTCCACGTGTTTTCAACGGCAATGTATCACGGCTCGCACAGGATCTTTAGAACGTCTTCGGCGAATGACGACAAACGAGTAGAAAATGTGTCGTTGGCACGCCGCCGCCAGCCTCTGCAACGCGAGCAAACCGAAAAAAAAACACACACAAAAAACACAAGAACAACCGCATACAAGTTGGCCGTCCCGGTGGCTACACTCGCGGAGTGGGGATGAGCGATTCAGTAATTGTCATAGGGATCAGTGTGCACAACACTACTGTATACGTGTTCTTTCATGTGCTATTATAGCCCTAGCCCTATGTTTACCCGCGCACAACCTCTAGCGCGTGGGAAGCCCACCAAAAAACGTCCAGCATTATTTTCGTATTGAAAAACAATGCATATAATATTATAAATTTAAATATACGGAAAGTCACATATTTGAAAACGCAGGCACTGCATTTGGTCGCGACGGGATGCCGTGAAGTTATGTTGACGAATCGAAACCGAAACTTGGTGGCGAATAGGTTCTTAAGATGCTTAGCGTGGCCCTACGCTGCTGGGATTGCTTCAATTTTGTGAGACATATATGAGGCAGTGTACAGCCAGAACATTATTTCGGTCGTGCTGTGGATTTCGCTCGATGGCTGCTAGGAGTTTGCGACCTTGGGCTTGAGGGGAGATTGCGGCCAGCTGCGAGGTCAATGCAATATATTCCCCGGAGCTGAGAAACCAAGAGGAGAGCGGATGCCTAGCGTAGCAGCGATGAAGAGGCCCTGGTCAGCAAGCGGTGTGCTTTGCTGAGAGCAGTATAATATGCCGTGACTTGCCGTGCCCCAGTGGAGCGTGGTACACCACCACATCCCACAAGTTGGGGCAGCTCGCGAGCGTGCCAGGCCAGCACCACGCCACAGGGATGGACACGGCTGCCGGAAAGACACCAGGGCTTGCGGCAATGGTGAAGATGCCAATGTTTGCTTTACTTGTTGAGCCGGCGGGCGAGCGGTGTTGCTGCTGCCCGTTGATCTGAGATGCCGGCGGTAGACGACCGTCGGGGCAGACGTGGTGGCGGAGGCTTCGGTTGCGGAGGCCGTGAAAGTAGAAAATGAGCCCACCGCATATTCGCCCGAAGCGCCAAGCCGTTACCGTTCTCCAGTGCCCGGAAAACGTTCTCCTGGGTTGCAAACACTCTGAGGGGATCCTCACATGCAGGTTACCACTTTGTAGCACGTTCGTTGTTGAGGACGTAAGAGATATCGCGACCGATTCCGAGCTTAGGTGAAAAAGTTATTGTTTAATCCCGCGCGGTTGAACTCGTTCCGACGAGTAACTTTATTGTCTTCGTGGGTGTCGACGCTGAACCGACGAATCGCCTCTTATACCTTTAATTGGTTTTGTTTATTTATTTGGATTCGCTCGGGCATTGCCAGGTAGGGAGGTAGGGACAAAAGTCACATCTGCCTAGCTCGCGCCCTTCCCCTCCTCCCCCCAATCTAGAGTTCGAAGTATAGCAACATGAACATCACAGCAAGAATCTAAAGCGTTTGTCAACAGTGTACGAAACTAGAAAATTAAAAGTAGATAAGATCACACAAATCAGAAGTCTAAAAATGAGAAATTTCGACTTGAAAGTGACAAAAGGTCTTAATTAAGATGGTCACTCACAAAAATATATGTAAATAAATTCAATATTTTTTTTTATCTTTAAACTAACAAGCAGAAAAAAATGCTACGACCAAATACAGCTCAATGATAACACTACCAAATTTTTACATCTGATCGAAACCATAAAAATGAAGACACAGTAGAAATATAGTGCAGCTTACCAATTCATTTGTAGGTGCATAACATGCAAGAGTGTCCGAAAATGATAAAATAGAGCATATTGGTTGAAGCGTCCTCTAAGAATTTCACCGAAAAAATGCCGTTCTGCAAAATACCAAGGAAACCTAAAAGCACTGAGATTTTTACAGGTAATTATTTTCCCTCAAATACTTTATGAAAACGATTTTTTTATGGGAGGCGACCAATGTTGACAGGAGTGCAGGAAAAAGGGTACTGCATGTTAATGATAAACTTTGCGCTATTGATAATCTTTATATATTTGAAGAAAAGAGTAACACTAGGGTTAAGCTCCCTGCTTCTACTCCGTCTGACAAAACTGAATGTCATGACGCCCGCGCCCTTAAAGAAACAGCTCCCAATTCTGTATTTGAATACTCGAAGTATTGCAACTGTGATTACCGAGATTTGGTTAGATGATTATATTGGTGACGACTATGTCATTTCTGACTCCAATAAAATATTCTGGAGAGACCGTCCTTCTCTTGAAACTGGTGTCGCCGTTGTATTGAAGAGTGGTATTAACGCTGTGATTCTAAATTAACTTGATGATCATAAAAGCCTATGTTGGAAAATCGACTGCTGGGATAACACCCTTATTTTATATGATGTATACAGGCCTCCTAACTCTCCACCAGACTATTGGTACAAACAGCTTAATCATACTAAATTACAAATAGCCTATAGACAAAAGCAGCTAAATTACAATTAAACCAACTAGCCCGCCAGAATATTTTGATACAGCTTAATCACAATTTTGTGCATACAAATGCTGATATCATCATAATTGGTGATTTTATCTTCCAACTTTTGCCTGCTATAAACTTTCTTTTAGTTCCTCTCTAAGTGCCTAAGCTTTAAGTAGGAACTTCTTGTAGTCATCGTTGGTTATGTTGAAGGATACATTTATTTACGCTATGCACAAGCAACAAAGCAGTGCGATCTGACGTGTCAATCTCATCTGTTCCGAGGCACGAGCTCCCTGGCAGCGAGCTCCCGGTCACGGGCTCCTTGCAATAAGATCCTTTTCATAACGTCTCTGCCCCGCTTCCTAGTCTTCGATCTCTGATCGTATACAGACTCCCCACCGAATGGGTGTTACCCCATTCTAAATTTCCGTTATCTCTAGCGAATAGAGAAGTTGAAGATGTCTTTTCGAATGACCGCCCTTGTTCGAGCGCTCTATACATTCACAGATCTTGCCGTCTCGCCCACAGAAAACCTTTTCAACTCTTCCGATCTTCCAAAGTAAACCTGGAAGCTGTCCCTTTCGAGGGACAAGCCGGCCCTCCTCCAGGCGTGGGGATTTTCGCCCTTTTGTTTTATAGGGAGATCGAAGCTCTCTCTGATATTGTGACCTCCACGTTTCCCAGAGTCTGTTGAACAACACTTTCTTTCGTTTCCACATTTGGCGGAGCACATTCCGAGACGACTGGAAGTCTCAAGTCTCATCTTTCAGCCAATGGAAGTGCTGTCAGTCGTCGTCTCGTGAGAAAGCTTGCCGGTGAGAGCGCCTGGTCTTCGTGGAGCTCATTGTAAACCAACTTTAGGGGGCGTAAATTTAGCCCCGCCTCAATTTCACAAAAAAAGGGTGAACAATTATTCTCCGTCAATTTGTTTTTCGATCACATTTCTTAGTTTTACCCTCACCTCCTCCCCACCAAGGCGCGCACTCGACAATAAAACCCCACTCATTGATCGCATTAGCGAAGGGTTTCACCACTTCTGAGTGTCGTAGGATCTTCCAAAGTTCTTCCAGGTCTCTCGAGGCTCGCTGGAAGGGAGCGCGTTGTATGAGTAGATGGTGCGGCAGAGTCACCTCGGTGACAGAAAACCACGGAAAGCCAGAAGAAAGCTTATCGCCGAAATGTGTGGCACAAGCTCAAAGTGAAGCGCCCGCGTCACTACACAAGTGAACAGCGTGATGTACGACTTACGAATTACGTTTTTTGCCTGTATGTACTGCGGCCCTGCGAAATCTACACCGACAACCTTGAGAGGTTCAGCCTGCGTCGTTCTCGCACACGGCAAAGGTCCTGTCCAAGCACTCGCCAGAGTAGCACTGAATCGCTGGCACATCACACACGCGCGCAGCACCTTCTTTGCCAGCTCTCGGCCCCGAAGGATTCAATAGCTGTCGCGGAGCTGAACTGGGGTGTCTCTCATTCCTGCGTGTAACATCATCCGGTGAGCGTCGATCACAAGTAGCGTGGAATATCGATGCTCTTTCTGTAGTACGATGATGTTTAGTTCCTCAAATGTCATGTTGTCCGACGGGAGTCGACCTCTTATGCGAAGCTCTCCCTCTTGGTCGATGACCAAGAGGGAGTGTTTTTTAGCAGTGTTTTTACTAAGAACGTGTTTCCACCATTCTACTTCTATTTCCTCACTTACTGAAATATAATGAACGATATTGTCATCTCTAGTTACGGAGTTGAGTGTGCCATTGATCGTTTGTAAACTAACTCTAGCCCAAGTACTGACCAAATATCTACTAAGCTTTTAAAATTAACCAAACACATATCTGGAGCTCTACTGTGCAGGCTGTTCCAAGAATTTCTCTCCAGTGGCCAACTACCTGGTGACTGCAAACTCGCTCATGTCGTTCCAATTTTCAAAGCCAGTGATAAAAATAATTTCAACAACTACAGACCCACATCGCTCACTTCTGTTTCATGTAAAACTTTAGAACATAAACTTTCACCAGAGAATATAACCTATTTATCTTAAAACAGCCTTATTTTCACTAATCAGCATGGGTTTCAACCTGGTCATTTTTGCGAAACACAATTGTTGGAATTGCTTACTGACCTTCACCTTTCTGTTCACTCCTCATGTCCTACCAATGCTATCTTTATTGATTTTGCTCAAGCTTTTGATCGAATTCCGCATAACAGACTAATTTAATATACAAATTAGAAACTATGAATATAAAAGCTTCTTTCATTCAGTAGATAAGTTTTTTTAACAAACCGGTCTAAATCTTTTGTAATTAAAAAAAATAAGTCTCCTTACCTATGCCGATGAAATCTGGCGTCCCTCAAGGCTTTGCCCTCGGTCTGGTATTGTTTATTTTATATATAAATGACGTTCAATCTAACATACAATCGACCATAGGTCTCTTCGAGGACGATTGCGTCATTTATCGGGCCATTTCTAACCCCTTAGATTTCTGCATACTCCAACGGGACCTACACATTGTCCAGCAATGGTGCACCACATGGTTAATGGAAATAAACACTAACAAAACTAAAACTGTCACTTTTACAACGAAATTACAAATCACTCATCACGCGTACATGATTGGAGAGGACCACATTGAAAACTTTGCGTCAATTAAATACTTCGGCGTACACCTAACAGCTAACTTATCATGGAACTTTCATATTGAAGATGTAACCCGCGAAGCTTACAGAATTCTTGGTTTTCTTAAGCGCTCTTTATTTCAAGCTAACAAAGAAACTAAACTCCCCGCCTATACTACCCTCGTCAGGTTGTAGTTGGAATATGCATCCATCATATGGCACCCTCATCAGCTTTACTTAACCAACCATACTGAGGCACTTCAAAATAAAGCTGCACAATTCATAACCCGCGACTTCTCCCCCACTTCCACAGTGTCTAACATAGAACGTAAATTCATCATAACCCAACTGCAGTACAGACGATGAATCTCGCATGTCATTTTCCTACAAGGTCTATCATGGATCATCTCCCTTTAGGACCTCATTCATTCAGCGAGCACATCGTATTTTGTCTCGCTTAAATCATCACTTTAAAGTATCGAAAACTTCGCCCGCGCTAACTCTCAAGTATTCCCCTCTGGTTCTTGCCATCTCCGAATGGAACAGCCTGCCCAGAGAAATCGCGTTAATCATTTCAACTGATATGTTCATTGGTTTTTTTAAGTAATATGTACCAACTTATATAGTTCTGCTTTGTGTCATGTTTTTATCCAGTGTTATTGTTATTTATATTGTTTATTGCTTGCTTAAGATTGTTATGCCAACAATGTAATCGCTTCTTTTTTTCACCGCTTGACGCAATTGTATTAAACTTTGTACTATCGCTCCCGCCCCCCCCCCCCCCCCCCCCACCCCCCTATGTAATGCCCGTTTGGGCCTTAGGGTAAATAGATAAATAAATAAGTATAAAGTACAGAAGTCTCGGAGAGAAGTAGCTGGGGCCTCGGTTCTGTTGGTAGCGCGTTGAAGATCGGCAGCAAACGCCGATCGCTGCGGCTCTTTTAGCCAGTATGTTCGAGCTTCTTGGATTTCCTCTGCAGTGAGCGGTCCGACCGTTTTTCCCTCGATCTGACGCTGTGAAGGAAGCGAAACATCCACATTGTTGTTCGGTTAAGTCTTGAAGCCGAGTTGAATTTGGTGACGTCGATCAACGATGCAGATGGCGTTGAAATAATGTCACATACGTCAGTTATTGGTCCCCTCTCCTCGAGCTTATCCCGAGGTGGCTCCTCGCGCTTCTCCTTGGGTAATTCTTTAGCTGGCAGCGTCAACCAGCTGGTCCCCTGCACACAGAGCGGAGTGGAGACGAATCCAGACGCAATCAGACCTTGTGACATGAAGTCGGCGGGGTTCTCCTTTCCCGGCAAGTGGTGCCACGTCGCGCTTTGGCAGTTCTTATGTGGCATTCCAGCAACCTTGTTGTCTGCCAACCAGACGACTGCCCTCCATGGAAGGTCGACTTGGTACGTCCCATTGGTCTTGGCGAAATTGGTTTCAGAGTCTCGCATGACTTCGTTTTCTGAAGGATCGTCCACCGATGCGTCGATGATAGACATGCTCTCAAATTCCGAGGGTTGCTTGAGCCTTGGCATGGGTTGGGGCTCTTGCACCACCGTTCGTCGCACGATCGCCTGGGAGCAACTGATAACCGCGGAGCTTGACCCTGTTCGGCCCTGAACCGCCCGTCCGGATACGGTCTTCACTGCAGTAAAGCTTTTCCAGTGGGTGAATCTTCCAGTGATATACACCCAGTCGTGATCCGACCCAAGCGGGGTGTCGATGCCGCGATGTTCCACTCCGGTCATATCGTCTCCTACTTCAGGGCAACCGAGCTCCTCTAACGTCCCGATGATGGATTCATCTGGGCTTGGGAGATTTTGTTCGCAGATGGTAGGCGTTTCTAGCGCGTCGATCTTATAGCGTTTGTTGTAGTGTTGGTCCCGCAAAGTCATCGGTACCCTGCGGAACGTACGCTCGGTGCTTTCGCCTCCGAACACGCCGAACGTGAGGATCTCCGTCCCGAGTTATTTGCAACCGAGTCTCTGGGACAGCTCTCCCGTAATGAAGTAGGGTTGACTGCCGCTGTCAAAAAGATTTCGGGCTAGTCTTCTTTTGTTTTTGTTCTCGGCCCATGCGGTCACCATCTGCAAGAACGCTGCTGGCTTGCTGTTCTTTCCATTTACGTGAAGACTGGCCGGTGTTTATTTTTTCGTTTTGGTTTCGTTTGCCGCGAAATGTCGTTCTGGTACGTAATCCTGGTCACACATTGTAGGCGCATGCCGTCCCCGACACGTAGTGCAACATGGCGTGCTTGCTTCGGCATACTTTCGCCGTGTGGTTTGTTTCCATGAAACGAAAGCATCTGTTGTCAGCCTGTAATCTTCGTTTTTTCTCAGTAAGCTCAATCTTGGCGTTGCAGTCAGGTGTGGCGTGTTCTTTGGATTTGCCGAACAAACATTCTTAGCCTTCAATCCTGCCATGCAAGGCCGCCGCGGTAGAGTTTTGAAGCTTCGTGTAGTTTGACAGTTTCTTCCGCAGTTCTTGTTTAGAGAAACAAATTGCAGGCTTACCGCCCAAGTCGTCTTCTTGATCCTCTAATAGTCTTTCCCGGCTCTCCACCTCGACTCGAATAAATCTGAGCAGAGTCCGTAGACCTTTCAGGTGAACGTTCTCTGTTGGAGACTCGGGATTGGCGCCCGTCGCTGCGGTGACGTTCCCGGTGTCCTTTGACGACATCTTCCGGTTGTAGTCATGGGACATGTTCCTCGGTAGTGCTCGCAGTAAGACCGGGTAAAGCATGGCACAGTAGGATTCCTCGGCCACACCTAGTGCTCTAAGTCCCCGGATGTGTGCCTGAGGACTGTCGTACTAACGACGCAGGGCTCGGGCGTTGCCCTGTGGTGGTACTTTCTAAATGTCCACAAGACTTTTCATGTGGTCGTGTACCAGAGAATGTTGCTAGCCGAACCGCTGCTGTAGAAGATCGATCGCGTCCACGTAGCACCGAGCGGTTAGCTGTAGTCCCTGGATGGCAGCTAATCCATCTCCGGTAATCTGTGGTAATTCGACTTTTCCGATGCAGTCAGTTCCAGATTCTCGTGGATTGTGATTTCAAACTGCGCTCAGAATGCTTGTCAATCTGAGCGCAGTTTGGAGCTTGACTTTCGCTTTTACCGGGGTTGCCCTCCGATCGTCGTTCGGGGAACCGCTTGCTTGTTGGCTGTTCTCCACGCCCTTCGCCTTCTTTCTGAGCTTTGCAAGGCATGTGACGATCTTGTCGGTATAGTCTATGACTTGCGTGAACTCCGTTTCCGCGTTTCTTTCGGTAAGCAAAGGCTTGATCGCTCCATCTACGTGGCTGGGTCGATCCCGAGCGAGGCTTATGCGCTAGATCAAAATCTCTAGGCCATCGATGACCGCCGGAGTCAGCTGAAGTAAGTCCTTTGCTTCGCTGAGGCGTTTTGTTAGTTGCGTACGCAGAGTCTCCCGTTTCTTCTTGAGGACGTCCATGATCTTTTAGTCTTGTCCTGATCGAATGTTGCTTGCTTCTGTCGTTCGTTAGGTATTGCTGCGGTCTACCAGATTTTCTTCGCTGAGTCATTACGTACCGGGTTTCGGCACCAAATGTAGGAACTTCTGGTAGTCATTGTTGGTTACGTTAAAGGAAACGTTTATTTACACTATGCACAAGCAACAAAACAGTTTCATCTGACATGTCAGTCTCATCTGTTCCGAGGCACGTGTTCCCTGGCCACGAGCTCACTGGCCACGAGCTCCCGGCTACGAGCTCCCTGCCACGAGCTCCTTGCCCCGAGCTCCTTTTCAATATGTCTCTGCCCTACTTCCTACTCTTCGATCTCTGATCGTAGCTACACTTTATTTGACACAATGTTTGCTGATGTCCTTGTTCAAGTCCTAAATGAAGTCACACCGGAACAAGATCTGAGTCGTCCAGTTTTAGATCATATTTTGTTAGGCCTTGTATAACCGATTACTGAGTATTGGATGATCAAGGACTCCCTAATCAAAAGCTTGTTTATTTCTGTTGCACCCTAATCCGAATAGACCAAAAAATTTGCGTTTATTTACTACCATTAAATGTTTTAAAATGACTAATAAAAAAAACATTCTTGATAATTTATAACTTTTTCTTGACGACTTCGAAGACCCTGATATCAATGTTGCGTGGACCAAATTCAAGCCAATCTATGCTCATTGTCTGGAAAACTTAATTTCCTGCAAGCGTAAGCCGATTCGGAAATCCAACCCTTGGATAAATTTAGAAATCATTTATCTTTAAAGGCAGATTAAGCGGTTAAGAAAAGAAAAAGGCTGTACTAATCCTTATCAAATTCAGAACTTGCAGAGGCTTCTTTCTGCACAAGTACATCACGCAATAGTGTTTTACTTTTCTCATGCCCTTACAATTTTATTTAAAAAAAACTAGTCCTAAATATTTTGTGACTCAATCAGAAGAGGTATATTAATCACATGAAGGTAGAAGGTGCATTAGTTTCAGATCCGTAAAAAATTGCTCAACACATTTATGCATTCTTCGGTCGTTTCGGTCTTCCACTGACATGCCTAACTACGCTGATGAAATGTGATCCTGTTCTCCTGCGTATTTCATATCTTAGGAGGAAGTATTTTCTCTGGTATTAAATTTAAACGTGGAATCTTCTTGTGGTCTTGAAAGGATTTCTAACGCATTTCTACATCTATATGCTGAGATGTAGGCGCGTTTTTAAGTAATTTTTTGCGTTTCTCCTTCATCAAGTACTCTACCAAATTATTTAAATTTGGGACGGGTTGTTTCCTTGTTTAAAAAAGATGACCAGTTATCAGTACGCAGCTACCGGCCAATTTCTTTAACCTGCAGCCATTTTAAACCTTTGGCACATATAATTGCTAACCAAATTACCGAGTTTCTGAACACTAATGGTGCACTCACGCCCTATGGGCCCGGATTTAGAAAAGGATCATTCCCAGTTAATCAGCTTGTTCCCACAATTAATGAATTCACATTCATAATTGAAAGAAGGGGACAGGTTGTTCTTGGTCCTTTGCTCTTTTTTATTTCATATTAATGATATCGTCTAAGTCATCAATGATCCTGCAAATGTTTGACTCTTTGCTTACGATTTTGTTTTGTTTAAAGGAGTATTTTTTACCGGTAATCAACTGCTCCTCAACCCAAGCCTATGCGATGTAGTGCTGGTGCGACACTTAACATATGAGGTTAAATCTTGAAAAAACTGCTCCCAATCACAACCAAGAAAGATTGATACCAATTTTAATACAATTTAAACAACTTGCATGTTACTCAGCTTGAAGATTACAAGTGCCTAGGCTAGCCTATAAGTAAAATTTGAATATGCCTGCGGACATAATCAATATTCCTTTGGCAGCTTTCAGGCAACTGGGTTTTGTAAGGCACATATTAAGACGTGCGGCTTCCCCCAATAGATTTTTAGCGTACAAATGTCTTCTTAGACGAAAAATAAAATATTATATATATTGGAAGCCTAATTACACATGTGCAAGCGCGAGCTGTGAGGTTATTTGTGGCAAATGTTATAAAGAAATTCATCATCTAACAAGCTTAATTTTTTTTTGCCTTTAGTCTATAATCAGAAGCTAGCTCATAACCCACAGTCTGATTTGAAATTAGTTTGAGCATGCCGTTTTCGTCATCATCGCGAGTCTTACTGAACGCTATTCAACGCAAATATTAATATGTTAAAATATTCCTTCTTTTCTGGTGCAATTGATGATTGGAATGGTCTTTCCTGCTGTGTTATTTTTTCTAGATGTTTTAGTAAAGCGTTAGATAATCTACTTCTGGAAGGTTAGTTTGTGCCTGTTCAAATGATTACTCATATTTCCCTGGAGACCTTTTTCGTCTTATTTAGAGCTGAATCCGGGGTCTGCCCTAGGGCGTTTATTTATTTTCTTGTCCTTACCGTCCCTCATTTAGTCCCCTCAACAGTGTTATGCCTGTTTTACACGTGCTCACGAACATTGACTAACTATTTTGGCCCACATGTGAAATTTGTTTTGTTTCGTATATGATTTGCACAGATACTGGCATTGTTTTTCTTCTTTCCTTTTAGAACCATTGTGGTGTGCCGAATTTTATAAATAAAAAATAAATGTACTAAACTACACAATTCAATGACCTAATAATGACAAATAGTTTAATCCAAACTGTACGCTGCCATAGCAACGTCTAATGTTAGTTTTTTGGAACTAATCAAGGTAAAAGTTGTTTTAAGGCGCAGTGGTCGATAGAGCAGCCAATCACATGTTTTACATTTCTATAATCAGAAGCAAAAAAAAAAAAGGTTTAGTACAAAACCGAAGATGAGGACCAAATATATATTTAAGTTGCTGTACCAGCGATGTGTTGCGTATACCGACGGGAAGTTGAGCTGTGACCGACCAAGTTATATCACTCCCCCCTCCCCCAACTCCCTCCCACCGGTGGCGGATACACGAGAGCAAATATTTCCATAAAAATAATAAGTAATGTGCTATTTTAGTTTATTAGATCGTTTACTGAGTGTGTGGGTGTAAAACACAAATGTTATGTCTTTAACACAAAAACAAGCTAAAAACAACAAAAATACACATTATTTTGGAAACGACTACGCAATGTGGTCGCATCCAGAACTGTCAGGATTACTGAGGAGTGTTCACATGCATAAACAAAATAATTTCGGTTTGATCTTGCTCAAATAAGCTTCCTTGAATTTTACGACTATTATAGCGTTATCATTAAGAACCTTATAATGGAATCCACAGATTAAAAAACAACAACTTAAGAGCCGTAAATGAATATCCATAAATAAATATAAAAAAAATGTACTACAATAACCTATATCTCCCTCTTGATTCATGCCCCATCCAGGCGCTCGGCGCCGTTATCATTAGGCTATTTTATAATCCAGAGTGAAGCGCAATGAAAATACATATTTCGAGAAGCTATACACCAACTCATGTTCACAAACAAACCGGAGCGCCCCTAGCGGCCGCCACCGGCGCCGCGCATGCGCGGTGGATGGTGGGCAAAAAGCCCGCCGTCGCCCATAAACAAACCATTGAATCGCGTTGTTGTCGGCGTCAGTGGAAGTCCCCGTGCTCTTTTTCGCTTTGGAATCGTTGATCCTACGTCCTTCTAACAATGTCTGACTACTTGAGCGGCTTCAGCAAAACTAACGAGGCAAAACTTTGCGTGAATGATGTGACGCGCGGCGATTCATTTCAAGTGGACGCCGCGGAATGGGCGCTAAAACCTGACTCCCACGAGGAGATTCATCTCGCTATTTTCAGTCGCGACGTCGCTCGGACTCCAAAAGCGTGGACCGTAGCTGAGATGGTGGACGTCAATACTGAAAACCGCAAGGAGAATCGGGCATTACAAGTCGGTGATGGCCACTGGTAACAATGATCAACATCTTCTTGTATCTGTTTACACTTAGCCTACTCACCCCAACCAACCTTCAAAAGTGTTTTGAGGCCTGCACTTAATTCTTATCGCAATTACCGGGCCAACGTTTGGTTTACGGGCCACTGTCGTTTGAACGAGCTGACGACAAAAAGCAGCCAAGTTTGAAAGAGCAGACGACAGTTCGAACGGATGCGCAATGGAGTGCGCGCAAGAAGCACCGTGTCCCGCGTCAACAAACCATTCAAATGTCACGTTGTCGGCGTCTGTGTGAGTCTGCATACTCTTTTTCGCGTTGGAATTGTCGATTGTACGTCCTCATCGCAATGTCGTACCACTTTAATCGCCTGAGCGAAATTATCAAGGCTGGTTATGCCGCTAAACTTTCCGTAAATAATTTGATGCGCGCCGATTCATAAGCATGAACGCCGCAGAATGGACGCCAAAACCATGATGAGATTCTTCTAGCTATTTCCGGTCGCGACGTCGCTCGTGCTGCAAAAGTGTAGAAGGTAACGTCGATGATCGACGTCGATACTGAAAGTGGGAAGCGGGAACAGACCAATCGTAACAAGTCGGTGATGGCGACCGGTATTAATTATCAACATCTTGTATCTACTGTTTACACCGAGCCTACTGAAATCTTTTGAGGCCTGCAATTACTTCTTGTTGCAATCACCGGGTCAAAGTTTGGTCGACGGGCCGCTTTTGTTTGAATGAGCAGACGACGAAAAGCAGACAAGTTTGAAAGAGCAGACGAAAGTTCGAACGATCAGGCGGCCGTGTGAATTTGAAGACGCACTGAACCCGCGGGTGGTCCGGACAACTTGGCGGTTTTCTCTCGTTCATGTTGGAACAAAGCATATACATCTGGCGACCACAAAGTGTTGCCCTCACACGTATTTATAGTTCGACAGCGTCTGGTTTGCCCCTTTCACGGCTACTATCCACGTCCTCGGACGAACGGAGGGGGCAAAAACACATGAAAACTGATTTTCAAACCTTTCCAGACTCTCTTGGTACAGCCCCCATTGCAGAATTTTGACGAGAAGGCAGGTTATTTGCCTTGTTTCTTCCGAAGGAACACAAGAATGCATGTCTGGCACGGCGACTTCTGCCCACCGCCCCAGACCGGAAGTGCGTCCGGCGCGCCACCACCGCGGCGTGACGTAGGAGAGTTGAGTTCGTGTATATTATCTTACTCCTCTGCCAGTTCCGTGCTTTCCTTGATTGCCTTGAAGATTTCAGTGACTTTGTTGACGCACGGTTCGAAGTCGTACGAGCAAGCGAGAGAGACCACCTCTGCTTCCATGTCCCTGCAAACGTCAGTCATTGTTGACATGAATTAAAGCAACCCAAGCAAATCAAAAACAGTTTTTCTATAAACGAAGGTGAAAAAAATACCTTGTCAGCCCAGACGTTGTGTTTCCATTCCACGAAACGTTTTCGTAGTTGGCGCTCAGCAATGAAGACAAGTAGCCCTGCAGAAACGGGCATACAAATGAAAAAACAAAACAAAAAAAAAAAACTTTTCAGCATTCAGAACAAACAATTTCAGTTAAAAATAAACAAACAAATGGACCCTTTTCAAAGGTTCGCGCCATCTCGTACTTGTTTCACTAACGTTGCGCTAGTGTTTCAACCTGCACCCTGAGCATTTTGAAGAAACCCTTCAGCCGACCGAGAAGACGACGAGGACGTTCGGGGAATGGGCCCGAGCGCCAGCTAGATTTTTCTATCTATACTTTCCTATTGGAACAGTGACGTATGAATAGCGCAATTGCCTGTGATTAAAGTAGTCTTTTTTCTTGTTGTCATCAGCGCTTCGGGTCACTGATTTCGACATTTTGGTGCAAAAACCCGGTATCATGACTCTACGATGTGCCAGATGAAAGGGTGTCACAAGCGCTGGAGTAGCGGGGCTAGAGGACAAGACGCCATCCAGCTCGAGAACGCAAGAGACCATAACGACGCTGCCATGAATAGGATGAAACAGGGGCGAAAATCCCTGTGTTCACAGGTAACAAAGCTGCTGCAGGAGATTGATACAGCTACCTAAACCGTACTGCCGGTCGAGGAAAAACTCAACGTCTTATTGACTCGCCTGAACGCGCTACACCGTCAGCTTACCGAAACAGACTCTGCGTTTAAATCATTGTTGGAAGCGAGTAATATCGGACAAGGGTATGGCCGAACCGACAAGTACAGCGATTGCGTCGTCGCCTATTGGGCTAGACTGACCTTCAAGGTGCGGAACCTACACAAAAGAGCAAGACAAGCGGTCAAGCTACCAAAATTTGAACTCTTGAAATTCAGTGGATAACGTCAGCAATTGCTGCCCTTCTGGGAGCTGTTCGAGCAGGTCGTCTATGGTGACCCAGAACTGTCATCAGCGATAAGTTCCACTATCTCAGATTAGCTTTTTCAGAAAAGCTGCTGCAGCGACTGCCGGATTGCCACTGACGGCCAGCTGTTTTAAAGATGCGCGGGAGATCATAAAGTCCCGTAACGGCGATGAGGCGCTGCTATTAGATTACCACATAAGGAAACTACCTAAATGGAAGCCATCTCCGACATCACAAGTGTCCAAGACCTACGACGACTTCACGATGACCTCCAAGCGCAGATACGAGGGGTCAAGTCCTAAGGGGTGAACGAAGATTCCTATTCGACTCTCCTTTGCCCCCTTGTATTTCGCACGATTCCAGAAGATCTTGTACTATCATTCAACACAAATGTCGTTCGGAACAAGGAACAGTGTCGCCCGGAAATGTAACTGTAAACGCAGCTGTCGAAGAAAACCGGCACGCTCGAGAACAGTCTCAGATAAGGTAACTACCATAATTAAGGCAATTTCTGAGAATGGAAGTTGAAAGTAAAGCAAGAACACGCGTCACAGGAAAAAAATATTAGGAGGCACAATAAGTAAAGCAGAAAGGAAAGGAGAGCAACATTTCGTGGACAAAACACAACTGAAAACCATGAAAAAAAAGGAACGGCCATGACACGTTTGGAGAACAGTGACAATCTGAGCTCGTTTTCTACAAGTAAAAAGACCACGAGAAAGAACGGTGCGCGACAACGATGGGGCTTTCTAAAAACAGGAAGATTTTAACGAGCTCAGGAAGATGCTTGAGGTACAATGCAGGAAGAACATTTCTTGCTCCAGCTGTCAAAGTCGACACGCAGCAGCCATGGCTGACCCAACGTTATTGCCAAGTTCAATACGACAAAACAGACAAGAGAAGAAATCGACTTCTGCAGCTCCAGTGGCCCCCCAATATAGGATAAAAGACGGGGTCAAGAAAACCGTCCTCCTACAAACAGCGACAAGCGACAGTGTGGAGCTTGGAATTAAAACAGCGCGTCGTTGTAAGAGATCTATCCAACGGCGGAAGCCAGAGGTGTTTTCGTCACAAAACTACTGTCACGAAAGCTCAGATGCAAGAGCCTGGGAATCAAAAGACTGAGGGTAGCAGCATTTGGCGACCACAAAACAGAAAGAAACATCCAGAGAGTTCTTGTGACCTTTGAAAGTCAAGAGGCGAAGTTTTTCGTCTCAAAGCACATGAAACAAGCCGTATTTGTGGTCAAAGATTGCCCTATCCAAGAGAAGAATTACGTCACCAACTAGAAACAATGGGGTGCACGGCAAAGAACTTTTGCAAAGATTAGAGACGAAGGGGCGTGGACGTTCTGATCGGAGGCGATTGCTATTCGGACTTCGTCACGGGCCAAGTTAGGAGACTCGACGGAAAACTTTGAGAAATCGAGAAGTCGCAGTTGAGCAGAACTTTCCGCATCTGCCATCCAGAGCTGACAGATGATAGTACTCAACGCATCGAAAAACAGCATGGATGCATTTGAAATCATGCAAAGGTTTTGGAACCTTCAATAAATTGGTGTAGCCGACGAACCTTAACCAGATACAAAACCCGTCATCACGTCCAACAATGAAACGGTTGAGGAGATTGCTCTTCGGTAGTAGGTGGCCCTTCCGTGAAAACCAGTAGCGAATTTAGAGGATAACAATCAAGTTGCGGAGAGGAGGCTTCAGCAGCTGACAAGAGAGTTAACTCAGAACCCGAAGTTGATGAGCGACTATGACGCCGCGATTCGGAAGTACACCGAAGGTGGGATTGCAGAACAAGCGTCGATTAACGGATTGAATCTGGGGAGTTCTACATGCCGCACCAAGCAGCTTGTTGTGAAAGGAGCACTACCACTAAATAGCGAGTGGTATTTTACGCTTCTTCCCATAACAGAAGCTCGAAGTCGTTGAATGTTTAGAAAAAAAACCCCAACCTGAACCCGGAAATCGTCACGTTACTTCTGGGCTTTAGGATACATTGTATCGCGCTAGTTTCCGACATTGAGAATAAAAGATGATCGCCATAAGTTACGTTTCTTGTTGTATGAAACTAACCCACAGATCAGAAGACCACTTCCTTGAATTCTGATCTGGAGGGTGACGAGAGTTCCCTTTGGAACAACATCGAGCCCATTTTTATTGTACGCGACGATAAAACATAACTTAGAGACAATGGAGAATGAGTATCCAGACACCGCGGTTTCATGGACTCCGCAAGATTCTATTTGTGTGGATGTGCTTCTTACCGGTGCATCCAGCGAAGAAGAAGTATCACGATCTTTAAAGAATCTACAGCTATTTTTGAGCAAGCGTCAAAGAAACTGCAGAAGTGGGTGCCCAACTCGAGAACTCTCCTAAATGAGGCAATGATAAGAACATCCACGAAGTGCACTTTTGTATCGATGTGAAGATAGCTCTTCATTGGATCCTCGGAGAAGCAAACAACTGGTAACAGTTTGTAAGAAACAGAGTCGTTGAAATGCAGCGAAACTCTGATCCTTGCTTTTGGAGACATTGCCCAGGCAACGAGAACCCAGCTGACCTGGGGATAGGAGGAATCACGGTCATAGAGCTACTCAACAGTGAAGTATGGTGGAAAGGACCTAGCTGGTTAACAGTATGAGGGTGGTGGCCAGAGAAATCCAGACCGCAAGAATTCAATACAGAAGAAACAGAGGAGGAAAGGTGGCAGCGTTGCCCACGACAACAGCAGGCCAAACAATGTTTGCAGAAGTGTGGTGGTTTAGCACAGCTGTGCGACTTCGGCGAACGACGCCGTGGATACTCCGCTTTATAATGCAGTTTAAAAGAAATAACACTCAAACTGTGCACCTAAACCACGGAAGAACTGAACGAGCCGAAAGCTCTATAGTAAAGAATGTACAGCGTAGAGACTTCGAACAGGAGATAAAGAATCTCCAAGACGCCAAAAAGCTACCGACAGATTCTCATATAAGAAACCGTTTTCTTCTTTTTTTTAAAAAAAGAAAATAATTTGTATAGAAGGAAGACTACAATTGTCCAATAAATACTCTGAACAAAGGCATCTCGCTGTGCTACCGAAAGACGACCACTTTTTGAAGTTGCTAATAACTGAAGTAGGTCGCAGGCTATTTCACCCGGGATCGCGTGACACTCTCGTGCAATAGACTGATCTCGCCAGACAGTTCGACAACGCCACCGCTGCCATAATGCATCGAGGGAACCTTAGTCTTGTTGCACGTGTGACAACCTCGCTGGAGCTCTGCGCGTGTAGAGCACAAGATTGCACGAGCCGCCTCGTGCACTGCCAGTTCCATTCGCGGAACTGCATTGCACGAGGTTTGTCAACTAAAGTTATGGCGGTGTCACACATGCGCTGAATGCTTGGTGACATCGGTCTATTGCGGGAGTTTTCTAGATCGTTGCTACTCGGCAGGTGACATAAAAAATCAATAAATGTATCGCATATCAATGACAGAACGCCAGACGAATGTAAGAAGTGACGGCGCCTTTGCCCGCAGATTGTGTTACAGAAACGGAAGCCTTTGTGATCGTGGGTGTCGACTTTGTGGGACCCGTATGAGTCACAGTGATGAAAACACAGAGGAAGGCTTATCTCACGTTGTTCATGTCTGGAATCACCAGGCCAGTACATTTGGAAATAATACCTGACATGAAGGCAGAAAGATTCCTGCGTGCTTTCCGACGATTTCTGTCAAGAAGAGGCGTTCTAAGGGTGATCTACACTGACAATGCGTTGGCATTTAGGAGAAGCGAGAATGACCTAAGCGAGCTTTGAAATATGCTACGAGATGAAGGCGTGTGGAATTACTTCGCCAACTGCAAGATGGAATGAAAGATCATTGCAGAACTTGACCCGTGGTGGGGCGGATTTTATGAGCAGTTGATCAGGTAATTCAGAACTATTTGAAGAAAGCCATCGAATGACGAGTCCTGACTGAAGAAGAGTTAGTGACTCTCCTCACCGAGGTGGAAGCAATTATAAACTCTCGACCACTGACCTTGTACAGTGAAGCACAAGAACCTCAGCCACCATCACCGTCGCACTTGACGACAGAAAAAGTACTCACCTCATTCCCAAAACATTTCGGCTCCGACTTACAAATTAAGGACGTAGAATCGCTGCGAAGACTCTGGAAACTAAGAAAACACTTCCTGAAAGCATTCTGGTAGCGATGGTCAAAAGAATATTTAACGGAACTCCGATCACTGTAAAAGACACTGAGATCAAACCGACATGTCAAAGTTGGGGACGTGTATATTCTGCACAGAAGATCCATTCCAGATCTCGGAAACGGGAGTTGTGAAAAGGCTGTTTCCCGGAAGAGACGGAAGAGTAGGAGTCTGCGTGATCCCACTTCCCTCTGGTGCGGTCGTGAAACGGCCAATATAGTTTGTGTACGAGCTAAAAAGTGGCTAAAAATATATTATTTTTTTTGGGGGGGGGGGGGGGGGGAGGGGGGGGGGCGACTGGACGAAGAAACTCTTCCGCGGAGCGAGAAGACGACGAGGACGTTGAGGGACTCGGTTCTAAAGCCCCTTCATGTTTCAAAAGTAGCGGAAGGTGCGTCGATGCACGAGGCACATGCAACGTGCAGCCCTTGGTAAGATCATGGTGGCACAGCGCATCACTCAGCTAGATCTCAGACGCCACTTTTCCGAGGATAGAGGGGCTCTAGTGGTCCCGAGCGCGAGCTACATTTTTCAATCTAGGACTTTCGGTTGGAATGTTCATGTATGAGTAACGCAATCGCCTGTGATTAAAGTAGTGTGTTTTTAGGGGCGAAGCTCCTTAGGGGCTAGCCAGGTCCGTATGTCCTAGAGCCACTCTATATGGCAGCGTAGCTGCCAGAGTAGCGACACGACGCAAAATTAACTAGATACACGAAGTCAGAAGCGCCTATAGTGATCTCCATTTTGGGCCTGGGAGGTTTCTATGGCAACCGCACTGCTAGCGACGCCGGGCGGGAACCTTTATCTAGTTGATATCTCCATTCGTTAATTGAAAAGTATCAAAAGACATAAAAGACGCTTTGCATGGCGGTGGGGCACGAGCCTCTGGAGGAGCGGTGCCCGTTTCTTTTGTGAAATGAGACGATTTGCAGCGTGCACGGACAAGGCGAGTGATTTTCCGCGCCGCCGGTATGGCGGCGGCTTCGTGGGACGAACGTACCGTCCTTACACTTTCGGACTTCGCTCCTATGGAAAAAAATCCGATTACGCCGGCCACGACAGGATAATTTCCTTGGGACATGACTGCTGCTCGACTGCCCCATAGTAAGAGAATGTATGCTTAAGACCATACTTCTTCAAGACCCAATCATTCATTCAAGATGAGATTATCTCACCGACTGGCGGGGAGCGACGTCGACGACGCTATCACCCTCGTTTCGGGGCGATGAACAGTTGACGGGGTTAAAACAAGAAGGACAGCACGGTGGTCGACGGAGGATTGTTAACGCCATCAAAAGAGACGAACGCCGGATATGAGGTGTCCTTGCCGACAGGCGAAGTGGTCGTCCGGAAGTTTACCGGCATGCAAAATGTCAATATTTTTATCTGGTGTAGCACGTATACCCGTGGCCATGAAATGATTCTTTAACTTCTTCTTCCTTAGCTTTAATCCTCAACTCAAAAGAGAACAGTGGAATCACGCGGTCGTGACATGCTAGGGAACCGGTGGGATGACCCCAAGCTTCCGCCGTGCTTTTTAAGCAAACCATAGAACTTGTCATTCGCAAGTGCACTCATCTGCACTCATTGGCCACGAACGCGAATTCAAATATTCATCGACGAATTGATTGTTGACGAGCGCACACGTCCGAGTGACGCAGTTTTCGTGTAAGATGCGTGAGCTACGGTAGGCTGGCGTCATTATGGCTTCTGTAGGCATTGCAAAGAGGATATTTAGAACTGTACACACGTGATGATAGCCTCAGGGCACACGGACATTAATGAGTACAAAACGGGCCCAGCTACAGAGAATAAATATTGGACTCGTGAAAAATAATTGTCTGTAACTTGTTAATTACAAAGGCGAACACGCCTTTGAGCATATAAAATTAATAGTGTGTGTTGATGCATTCTCATAGAGCAGGTCATTTCATATACGTCATTTGAGCAAACGCCTGCTTGTCACTTGAAAAAAATAACAACAAAAAAACACTCGATCAAATGCAAGCTATTGCAACGAAAGGACGTTTATCAAAGTCTTCAGAACTGTCAATTCGTAAAATCGTCGATTAGTACAAAAGATAAAAGGTCGCAGGCGCTTCCTTGCTTAAAGTTGCTGTGATTATTCGGTGACCCACGGCTGAAACAACTTCCCCTAGGCCCTACACACGACGTATACCTTTCGTTTCGATTCACAGAAATTCCAACATTCAAAGGAAGCTAGAAAATGCGAAAATGTTATCCTAAAACTTATATCGTAAGATCGTTGATTAGTACAAGACGTAAAGATCGCAGGAGGTTCCTCGCTAAAAGTTTGTGATTACGCGGTTACTTGGGGCTGAAACAACTTCCCCAAGGTCCAACATGCGACGCATACAATTCGCATTGATTCTCAGACACTCTAACGTTGAAACAACGCTAGGAGTATGCGAAAATTGCATGCAAAATGTCTTATCGATCCTCGAACACATCCAGGAATACGTGCACCGCTACGGCGATATGACTGATGCTGTCGCACAGGTGCTAATATCCACAGCGATCTTGCACAGAAAAGGTATAAAGTCACATTCTTTCAGATCTTCACGTTATACCTGCTTCAGAGAGCATGGAGAAGTCCGAAATCGTCAGCAAGCAGCGGCACATTACGACTACCGCGCACCGAACAAACTCGTATCCACCAGCTCTGAGCGCTGCCATCTTACCGGTGACATCACGGCTGTTGCGAGGTCACGTGACGAGTAGTCACTCGGTTGCTAAGGGAACCGAGCCAGCTCAGCTCGTTGCTATGGTACCGCGTGTGACCAATCGCGGTGAGAGGCGGCACAGGGAAAAGCGTGGCGCTACTCTGGCAGCTACGCTGCCATATTGAGTGGCTCTAATATGTCCGTCCGCCGTCGGGTCACGAGCACGTGAGCACGTGCTCCCGTGCTCGTGTAGGGCAAAAAAAAAAAAAAACAACAACCGCATTTCCACGTGGTGAATGATGTTGATTGGGGCGAAGCTCTGGTGGTGCTTGTCCGCGTAGACGGTGAGCAGCAGCATGCCGAGCCTTTCGTTCGTTTTCAGCCATGTCAGAAAGAGAATGTGTGGTATGGAACGTGGTTATATACACATTTGAGCATTTGACCGCAGCGTGGCATGGATGAATGTGGCTCACCGTCTACGCAGACAAGCAACACCAGAGCTTCGCTCCAATCAGCATCATTCACCACGTGGAGATGCGGTTTTTTTTTTCTTTTTGTGGTCGTCAATGCTTCGGCTTAAACGATTCGACACTTGTATTGGACGTGAGAGCTGCATCATCCTTCGGTGTGAACTCGGATGAGCTTTATCGAAAACGAGTCCTGTGTCAGCGTTGGGCGAAGAATCGGATCCGGTCGCACACTTAGTGCCCCAAACCATGGTGACAACCAATGCTGTTTGATTTGGTTATTAAAAAGAGTCTATTATAACTTGGTTGGTCGACGCTCACTGCCATGAAACAAGTCCGCGAGGATGAACGAGAGAACGTTAAACCGTAATGTGGAATGGCAAGTCCAACTTTTTCCCTTACGGTAGACGAATATTATAACTACAGCAGGTATTACGCTCCACAGATACTTTGCGAGTAAATGTATTCCTATAAAATTTAAATTTTTTTTTAATTCAAGCTATTTTAAGGTATTATAATGATGCCAGTAAGCTACACATTTCAGAGAGCATGCCCAGAACTACAGTCGGTGATTGGTTAAGAATGCAGTAAATGCTGATTGTCCTACGCCAGCTTTCTATCTTTGATAATATAAAGACATATATTGACTTCCGTTAGCCAAAACCTTATTGAAGTCTGTGTGACAAGCATGTAGCGCCCTCTCCCGTCCACCCGCCGATGGCCTCCAGCCTCGGCGGGCAACATTGTTCACCGCGCTAATAAACGCCGTTGAGCGCCCGTGCTCCGGCCAGACATCGTCCACCCTCTCAACCAGGCTGCGTGTCGTCTCTCCTCGGTGGGTGCTTCGGCCCCCTTTGTCCACGTTCGAGAAAGATCGTGACACTGGCAACGGGGAACCGTGGCACTGGAGGCCACCAACGTGCACGGTTCGGCCCACGCCGCCGAGAGAGTCGGAACACCGCACCCCGCTCCTGTCGCCATGCCGCTGTAAGGGAGGCTCGAGCCGTTCGAGGGAGATGGGTCCGCCTGGCCGGTCTACGAAGAACAGGTCCACGTGTTCTTCCGGGCGAACGACACGCCCGAGGTGAAACAACGGGACATCTTCTTGGCCAGCTGCGGGACCCGCGTCTTCAGCCTCCTGCTCGACCTCATCAAGCCGGCCACGCCTCACGTCGAAACGCTGGGTGAGCTGCTCGCCACGCTGCGCTCGCACTTCAGCCCGGCGCCGTCCACGCTGATGGAGCGGTTCCGCTTCAACAACCGGAGCCGCCAGGACGGGGAGACCCTCGGGCAGTTCGTCGCTGCGCTACGAGGGTTAGTGAGCACCTGCGCCTTCGGCGACCAGTTGGACTCGCTACTCCGGGACCGGTTCGTCTGCGGCATCAACAACCCTGCCATGCAGACGCGACTCCTGGAGCTCCCCGACCCCTCGCTGGACGACGCGGTGAAGGCAGCGCTGGCGATGGAAGCTGCAGCAAACGACGCCAGCGAGATTGCGCGTGCGGCCGGGTCACCGTCGACGGAAGCGGCGGTGCACAAGATGGCGACAAGGAGCGGTGCCTGCAGCCGCTACGGTGCTGCCCACTCCCCCTCACAGTGCCAGTTCGTCCACGCACAATGTTTCACGTGCGGGAGAACTGGGCACCTCGCACGTGTCTGCCGAGGGGGGAGGACGAGCGGCGGCCAGCAGCAGCAGCAGCCTGGTTCAAGCCCGGGTTCTAGTCAAGCCCGCGGCCAGGGTGGTCGTCGCAAGAGAACGCGGCGGGGACGAGTGGCACCAGGTCCGGGTCCGTCTTCAGCCAGGGTCCACGTCGTGGCCGAGGACCCGCAGATTTTCGACGTGTGGCAGACGAGTAAGCCTCCATCGTCCGTGCCACCTTACTTGGTGTCCGTCGAAATCTGCGGTCACCCCATCACCATGGAGCTGGACACGGGGGCCAGCGTGTCGGTCATGACCGGGAGGCTGTTCAAGCAGACCTTCCCTGGCGTGTCCATCGAGGCGTCTGACGTCATGCTGCGCAGCTACTTCGGGCAGCTTTCCCAGGTCCAGGGTCGGGCCCAAGTCAGCGTTCACCTTGGCGACAGGGAGGCAAACCTTCCTCTTTACTTAACCAAGGGGTCGTCGCCGACGCTGCTGGGCGGGAACTGGATTCACTCGCTGGGTGTTCGGCTGCCGGAGTACCAAGAAGCTGCGCTGCACGTGGTGAAGGACGTTCCGAGCCTCCTGACCGACTTCCAGTCCCTGTTCCAGCCAGGGGTGGGCACCTTCGCCGGCACGACGGTCGGCATCCATGTTCCCGAGGGAGCCCGGCCTCGGTTCTTCAAGCCGCGTCCGCTGCCGTTCGCCCTGAAGGACGGGGTCACCCAGGAGCTGCAACGGCTGCAGCGAGAGGGAATCCTGGTGCCCGTCAAGTCTTCCGAGTGGGCTGCACCGATTGTTCCAGTCCTCAAGCGAGACGGCCGCGTCAGGATCTGCGGGGACTTCAAGGTCATCAAAAACCCCGTCGCTACCGTCGAAAAGTACCCGCTGCCTCGGGTAGAAGATCTCTGGTCGGCTCTGTCTGGGGGACAGAAGTTCACCAAGCTCGACCTTCGAGATGCCTACCAGCAGCTGGTGCTCCAGGATGCCGCCCGGAAGTATGTCACCATTTCGACTACCATGGGACTCTTCCAGTACACGCGCCTACCGTTCGGCGTGGCCTCAGGCCCAGCCATCTTCCAGAGAGAGATGGACAACCTCTTCAGGGGCATGAGGCACGTGGCGGTGTACTTGGACGACATCCTGGTTACCGGTACCGACGACGGGGACCACCTGCAGAACCTACGCAAAGTCCTGACACTACTACAGGACGCCGGTCTCAAGCTGAGGCTGGACAAGTGCATGTTCCTGACCCTCAACGTGGAGTACCTGGCACACATCATCTCCCAGGCTGGCCTGGCCCCGGCACCCCGCAAGATTGAGGCCGCGCTGAAGGCGCCGAAGCCCAAGAGCGAGAAGGAGCTTCAGAGCTACCTCGGCCTCATCAACTTCTACAGGAGGTTCCTGCCCAACCTTTCGGCGCATCTGGAGCCGCTGCATCGCCTGCTTCGTGATGGGCAGCAGTGGGCCTGGAAGAAGGAGCAGGACTTGGCCTTCCAGCACAGCAAGGAGCTGGTCGTTAAGACTCCAGTGCTGGTGCACTTCGACCCTGCCAAGCCTGTAGTCCTCACCGTGGATGCGTCGCCGTACGGGGTAGGAGCCGTCCTGTCGCACCGGGGTCAGGATGGTCAAGAACGCCCTGTGGCGTTTGCTTCTCGTCGTCTCCATGCGGCGGAGCAACGCTACAGCCAGCTGGACAAGGAAGGCTTGGCCCTCATCTTCGGGGTCCAGCGCTTCCATCAGTGCCTGTGGGGCCGGCAGTTCGAGGCAGTCACGGACCAACAGCCGCTGCTGGGGCTGCTGGGACCTGACAAGGCGGTCCCAGTGCAAGCCTCGCCTCGTGTGGTACGCTGGGCCTTGACGCTGGCAGCCTACAGGTACAAGCTGGTTTACCGCCCTGGGAAGGACCTGGGACCTGCTGACGCCCTGAGCCGCCTGCCCCTGCCGGAGGTGCCTGCTGCCGTTCCAGAGCCAGCTGACGTGTTCCTGCTGGAGCGGGCCTACCCGGGGATGCTCACCAGGACTGCGGTGGCGCAGGCGACCAGCCGGGACCCGGTCCTGTCTCAGGTGGTCAAGGCGGTTTCCCGAGGGGAGGAGCTGCGTCACCAGGCACACAGCCAGAAGACCGCCGAGCTGAGCTTGGAGCAAGGCTGCCTCCTGTGGGGTTCCAGGGTGGTGATTCCACAAAGTCTGCGGGCCAAGGTGCTGCAGCTGCTGCACGCGGGGCATCCTGGCATTGAAACGACCAAAATGGTGGCACGGTCGCACGTTTGGTGGCCTGGCTTGGACCAGGACATCGTGCACCAGGTGCAAGGCTGCCAAGTCTGCCAGGAGAACCAGCGAGCCTCGCGCCACGTGGAGATCACCCCCTGGCCGTTCCCACAGAGGCCGTGGTCCCGCTTGCACGTGGACTATGCGGGACCCTTCAAGGGCCACTACTTCCTGGTGGTAGTGGACGCCTTCTCCAAGTGGGTGGAGGCACTGCCAGTCACCAGTCCCTCGGCAAGCGCGACCATTGCGGCGCTGCGGCAGGTCTTCGCGGCGCAGGGATTGCCGGACATTATTGTGTCCGACAATGGTCCCGCTTTCGCTAGCGCCGAGTACCTGGACTGGCTGCAGAGGAATGGGATCCGCCGGATGCTGGTTCCGCCGTACCATCCTGCTTCTAATGGTGCAGCGGAGCGAGTGGTCCAGACCATCAAGGACAAGCTCAAGAAGAGCCAGCCCGGGGATTTCCGAACGCAGGTGGCCCGGGTACTGTTTAAATACCGGACCACACCTCACGAGGTCACTGGCCGTGCCCCCTGCGAGCTTCTGTTGGGCCGGATGGTCAAGACCCCCCTGGACGTTTTGCATCCAGACCTCCGGTCCACGGCGCTCCTGAAGCAGCTGAAGCAGATGCTGGCTGCTGACCGAGGGTGCCGTCCCGGGCCTTTGCCGGAGCTGGGAGCGTCGGTGTACGCCAGGAACTTCCTTCCTGGCCTACCCTGGTCTGCCGGGCGTGTGGTTTCACCAGCGAGTGCCTCGTCGCTGCTCTTCCGCATGCCCGACGGGACCACCTGGCACCGGCACGGCGACCATGTCAGGCCTCGCCTCGGGACCTGGCTTCCACCCTCGGCCGTCGCTTCGGAGGACCAGCCTGCAGGGGGCCAGACAACAGCACCAGTAGCGGCCAGCGGAGCGCCATCCACCCCGGAGGCGACAAGCGTCGCCACTCCTCAGGCACCAGTTGGACCGGTGCCAGTCCCTTATCCGGTCCCTGCAGCTCCACCGGGTGGAGCGCGACCGGTACAGGCAGCGCCCGGCGTTGCCCCACCTGGCCCATCGACTCCAGTGCCCAGGCGAAGTACGCGGCAGCGAAGGCCACTTGACCGCTACTCGCCTGGGTGATCTTCGTCGTCGACCAGCCAGGACTTGGTACGAGCAGACGCCGAGTTGGTGACGGCCGTGCGTGTTTTTTTTTCATATATTTTGTTTTAGGAAAAACAAACTGGAGGGGAGGGATGTGACAAGCATGTAGCGCCCTCTCCCGTCCACCCGCCGATGGCCTCCAGCCTCGGCGGGCAACATTGTTCACCGCGCTAATAAACGCCGTTGAGCGCCCGTGCTCCGGCCAGACATCGTCCACCCTCTCAACCAGGCTGCGTGTCGTCTCTCCTCGGCGGGTGCTTCGGCCCCCTTCGTCCACGTTCGAGAAAGATTGTGACAGTCTGGAGGCGGGGTTCCTACTGCATTCTTTACTTGTCACAGGCCCCAGAACTACCCATTCCAGGTAATAAAAAATAATTTGCTCAGCGACTTGACGCTACATCTGAACGCTCCGAGTGAATTACGCGCTCAGATGGTTTCAAGGGAACTACGAGCTCAATACGCAACAGCCATTACAACAATTGACAGTTGATATAGAGTGG